>NC_092275.1:2145832-2333332 GCF_036320965.1 Panulirus ornatus
ATACCTACACAGCTTTCTATGGTTTACCCCAGACGCTTCACATGCCTTGATTCAATCCACTGACAGCACGTCAACCCCGGTATACCACATCGCTCCAATTCACTCTATTCCTTGCCCTCCTTTCACCCTCCTGCATGTTCAGGCCCCGATCACACAAAATCTTTTTCACTCCATCTTTCCACCTCCACTTTGGTCTCCCTCTTCTCCTCGTTCCCTCCACCTCCGACACATATATCCTCTTGGTCAATCTTTCCTCACTCATTCTCTCCATGTGCCCAAACCACTTCAAAACACCCTCTTCTGCTCTCAACCACGCTCTTTTTATTTCCACACATCTCTCTTACCCTTACGTTACTCACTCGATCAAACCACCTCACACCACACATTGTCCTCAAACATCTCATTTCCAGCACATCCATCCTCCTGCGCACAACTCTATCCATAGCCCACGCCTCGCAACCATACAACATTGTTGGAACCACTATTCCTTCAAACATACCCATTTTTGCTTTCCGAGATAATGTTCTCGACTTCCACACATTCTTCAAGGCCCCCAGAATTTTCGCCCCCTCCCCCACCCTATGATCCACTTCCGCTTCCATGGTTCCATCCGCTGCCAGATCCACTCCCAGATATCTAAAACACTTCACTTCCTCCAGTTTTTCTCCATTCAAACTCACCTCCCAATTGACTTGACCCTCAACCCTACTGTACCTAATAACCTTGCTCTTATTCACATTTACTCTTAACTTTCTTCTTCCACACACTTTACCAAACTCAGTCACCAGCTTCTGCAGTTTCTCACATGAATCAGCCACCAGCGCTGTATCATCAGCGAACAACAACTGACTCACTTCCCAAGCTCTCTCATCCCCAACAGACTTCATACTTGCCCCTCTTTCCAAAACTCTTGCATTTACCTCCCTAACAACCCCATCCATAAACAAATTAAACAACCATGGAGACATCACACACCCCTGCCGCAAACCTACATTCACTGAGAACCAATCACTTTCCTCTCTTCCTACACGTACACATGCCTTACATCCTCGATAAAAACTTTTCACTGCTTCTAACAACTTTCCTCCCACACCATATATTCTTAATACCTTCCACAGAGCATCTCTATCAACTCTATCATATGCCTTCTCCAGATCCATAAATGCTACATACAAATCCATTTGCTTTTCTAAGTATTTCTCACATACATTCTTCAAAGCAAACACCTGATCCACACATCCTCTACCACTTCTGAAACCACACTGCTCTTCCCCAATCTGATGCTCTGTACATGCCTTCACCCTCTCAATCAATACCCTCCCATATAATTTACCAGGAATACTCAACAAACTTATACCTCTGTAATTTGAGCACTCACTCTT
This sequence comes from Panulirus ornatus, assembly GCF_036320965.1. Classification (NCBI taxonomy): domain Eukaryota; kingdom Metazoa; phylum Arthropoda; class Malacostraca; order Decapoda; family Palinuridae; genus Panulirus; species Panulirus ornatus. Next base: position 2,147,215 of record NC_092275.1, read on the forward strand.
ATCCCCTTTGCCTTTGTACAATGGCACTATGCACGCATTCCGCCAATCCTCAGGCACCTCACCATGAGTCATACATACATTAAATAACCTTACCAACCAGTCAACAATACAGTCACCCCCTTTTTTAATAAATTCCACTGCAATACCATCCAAACCTGCTGCCTTGCCGGCTTTCATCTTCCGCAAAGCTTTCACTACCTCTTCTCTGTTTACCAAATCATTTTCCCTAACCCTCTCACTTTGCACACCACCTCGACCAAAACACCCTATATCTGCCACTCTATCATCAAACACATTCAACAAACCTTCAAAATACTCACTCCATCTCCTTCTCACATCACCACTACTTGTTATCACCTCCCCATTTGCGCCCTTCACTGAAGTTCCCATTTGCTCCCTTGTCTTACGCACTTTATTTACCTCCTTCCAGAACATCTTTTTATTCTCCCTAAAATTTAATGATACTCTCTCACCCCAACTCTCATTTGCCCTTTTTTTCACCTCTTGCACCTTTCTCTTGACCTCCTGTCTCTTTCTTTTATACATCTCCCACTCAATTTCATTTTTTCCCTGCAAAAATCGTCCAAATGCCTCTCTCTTCTCTTTCCCTAATACTCTTAATTCTTCATCCCACCACTCACTACCCTTTGTAATCAACCCACCTCCCACTCTTCTCATGCCACAAGCATCTTTTGCGCAATCCATCACTGATTCCCTAAATACATCCCATTCCTCCCCCACTCCCCTTACTTCCATTGTTCTCACCTTTTTCCATTCTGTACTCAGTCTCTCCTGGTACTTCCTCACACAGGTCTCCTTCCCAAGCTCACTTACTCTCACCACCCTCTTCACCCCAACATTCACTCTTCTTTTCTGAAAACCCATACAAATCTTCACCTTAGCCTCCACAAGATAATGATCAGACATCCCTCCAGTTGCACCTCTCAGCACATTAACATCCAAAAGTCTCTCTTTCGCATGCCTGTCAATTAACACGTAATCCAATAACGCTCTCTGGCCATCTCTCCTACTTACATAAGTATACTTATGTATATCTCGCTTTTTAAACCAGGTATTCCCAATCATCAGTCCTTTTTCAGCACATAAATCTACAAGCTCTTCACCATTTCCATATAGATATATATATATATATATATATTTTTTTTTTTTTATACTTTGTATAAAAAAAAAAAAAAATTATTTATATATATATATATATATATTATTATTTATTTATTTAAAATACTTTGTCGCTGTCTCCCATGTTCGCGAGGTAGCGCAAGGACAGACGAAAGAATGGCCCATCCCACCCACATACACATGTATTTACATACACGTCCACACACAGCACATATACATACCTATACTCCTCAGCGTATACATATATATACACACACACACACACATATACATATATACACATGTACATAATTCACAGTCTGCCCTTATTCATTCCCGTCGCCACCCTGCCACACATGAAATGACAACCCCGTGCCTCCGCATGTGCCCGAGGTAGCGCTAGGAAAAGACAACAAAGGCCACACACTCGTTCACACTCAGTCTCTAGCTGTTATGTATAATGCACCGAAACCACAGCTCCCTTCACACATCCAGGCCCCACAGAACTTTCCATGGTTTACCCCCATACGCTTCACATGCCCTGATTCAATCCACTGACAGCACGTCGACCCCGGTATACCACATTGTTCCAATTCACTCTATTCCTTGCCCGCCTTTCACCCTCCTGCAGGTTCAGGCTCCGATCACTCAAAATCTTTTTCACTCCATCTTTCCTCCTCCAATTTGGTCTCCCACTTCTCCTCATTCCCTCCACCTCCGACACATATATCCTCTTGGTCAATCTTTCCTCACTCATTCTCTCCATGTGACCAAACCATTTCAAAACACCCACTTCTGCTCTCTCAACCACACTCTTTATTACCACACATCTCTCTTACCCTTTCATTACTTACTTGATCAAACCACCTCACACCACATATTGTCCTCAAACATCTCATTTCCAGCACAGCCACCCTCCTCTGCACAACTATCTATAGCCCACACCTCGCAACCATATAACATTGTTGGAACCACTATTCCTTCAAACATACCTATTTTTGCTTTGCAAGATAATGTTCTCGACTTCCACACATTTTTCAACGCTCCCAGAAATTTCAACCCATCCCCCACCCTATGATTCACTTCTGCTTCCATGGTTCCATCCGTTGCCAAATCCACTCCCAGATATCTAAAACACTTTACTTCTAGTTTTTCTCCATTAAAACTTGCCTCCCAAATGATTTGTCCCTCAACCCTACTGTACCTAATAACCTTGCTCTTATTCACATGTACTCTCAGCTTCCTTCTTTCACACACTTTACCAAACTCAGTCACCAGCTCCTGCAGTTTCTCGCATGAATCAGCCACCAGCGCTGTATCATCAGCAAACAACAACTGACTCACTTCCCAAGCTCTCTTATCCACAACAGACTGCATACTTGCACCTCTTTCCAAAACCCTTGCATTCACCTCCCTAACAACCCCATCCATAGATAAATTAAACAACCATGGAGACATCACGCACCCCTGCCACAAACCTACATTCACTGAGAACCAATCACTTTCCTCTCTTTCTACACATACACTTGCCTTACATCCTCGATAAAAACTTTTCACTGCTTCTAACAACTTACCTCCCACACCATATATTCGTAATACCTTCCACAGAGCATCTCTATCAACTCTATCATATGCCTTCTCCAGATCCATACATGCTACATACAAATCCATTTGCCTTTCTAAGTATTTCTCACATACATTTTTCAAAGCAAACACCTGATCCACACATCCTCTACCACTTCTGAAACCACACTGCTCTTCCCCAATCTGATGCTCTGTACATGCCTTCACCCTCTCAATCAATACCCTCCCATAAAATTTACCAGGAATACTCAACAAACTTATACCTCTGTAATTTGAGCACTCACTCTTATCCCCTTTGCCTTTGTACAATGGCACTATGCAAGCATTCCGCCAGTCCTAAGGCACCTTACCATGAGACATACGTACATTAAATAGCCTTACCAACCAGTCAACAATAAAGTCATCATCTTTTTCAATAAATTCCACTGAAATACCATCCAAAACCGCTGCCTTGCCGGCTTTCATCTTCCGCAAAGCTTTTACTACCTCTTTTCTGTTTACCAAATCATTCTCCCTAACCCTCTCACTTTGCACACCACCTCGACCAGAACACATTATATCTGCCACTCTATCATCAAACACATTCAACAAACCTTCAAAATACTTACTCTATCTCCTTCTCACATCACCACTACTTGTCATCACCTCCCCATTAGCCCCCTTCACTGAAGTTCCCATTTGTTCCCTTGTCTTATGCACTTTATTTACCTCGTTCCAAAACATCTTTTTATTCTCCCTAAAATTTAATGATACTCTCTCACCCCAACTCTCATTTGCCCTCTTTTTTGCCTCTTACACCTTTCTCTTGACCTCCTGCCTCTTTCTTTTATACATCTCCGAGTCATTTGCATTATTTCCCTGCAAAAATCGTCCAAATGCCTCTCTCTTCTCTTTCACTAATAATCTTACTTCCTCATCCCGCCACTCACTACTCTTTCTAATCTGCTCACTTCCCACGCTTCTCATGCCACAAGCATCCCTTGCGCAAGCCATCACTGCTTCCCTAAATACAGCCCATTCCTCCCCCACTCCCCTTACGTCCTTTGTATTGGTATTGCAGTGGAATTTATTAATAAAAGGGGGTGACTGTTACTGTTGACTGGTTGGTAAGGATATCTAATGTATGTATGGATCATGGCTAAGTGCCCGAGGATTGGTGGAATGCATGCATAGTGCCATTGTACAAAGGCAAAGGCGATAAAGTTGTGTGTTCAAATTACAGTGGTATAAGTTTGTTGAGTATTCCTAAGAAATTATATGCGATGGTATTGATTGAGAGGGTAAGAGCATGTACAGAGCATCAAATTGGGGAAGAGCAGTATAGTTGCAGAAGTGGTAGAGGATGTGTGAATCAGGTGAGAAATACTTAGAAAAACAGATGGATCTGCATGTAGCATTTATGGATCTGGAGAAGGCATATGACAGACTTGATAGAGATGCTTTGTGGAAGGTATTAAGAGTATATGGTGTGGGAAGTAAGTTGCTAGAAGCAGTGAAAAGTTTTTATCAAGGATGTAAGGCATGTGTAGGAGTAGGAAAAAGGGGAAAGTGATTGGTTCCCAGTGAATGTTGGTTAACGGCAGGGGTGCGTGATGTCTCCATGGTTGTTTAATTTGTTTATGGATGGGGTTGTTAAGGAGATGAATGCAAGAGTTTTGGAGAGGGGCAAGTATGCAGTCTGTTGTGGATGAGAGGGGTTGGAAAGTGAGTCAGTTGTTGTCTGCTGATGATACAGTGCTGGTGGCAGATTCGGGTGAGAAACTGCACAAGTTGGTGACTGAGTTTGGTAAAGTGTGTGAAAGAAGAAAGCTGAGAGTAAATGTCAATAAGAGCAAGGTTATTCAGTTCAGTAGAGTTAAGGGACAAGTTAAATGGGAGGTAAGTTTAACTGGAGAAAAACAGGAGGAAGTGAAGTGTTTTAGATATCTGGGAGTGAATTTAGCAGCTGATGGAACCATGGAAGCAGAAGCGAGTCACAGGGTGGAGAAGGGGGCGAAGGTTCTTGGAGCATTGAAGAATCCCTTACATCCTTTGTAAAATCTTTTCACTGCTTCTAGCAACTTACTTACCACACCATATACTCTTAAAACCTTCCATGAAGTATCTCTATCAACCCTATCATATGCCTTCTCCAGATCCATAAATGCTGCATAGAAATCCATCTGTTTTTCGAAGTATTTCTCGCATACATTCTTCAAAGCAAACACCTGATCCACATATCCTCTACCACTTCTGAAACCACACTGCTCTTCCCCAATCTGATGCTCTGTACATGCCTTTTCCCTCTCAATCAATACCCTCCCATATAATTTCCCAGGAATACTCAACAGCCTTATGCCTCTGTAATTTGAACATTCACCTTTATCCCCTTTGCTTTTGTACAATGGCACTATGAATGCATTCCGCCAATCCTCAGGTACCTCACCATGATCCATACATACACTGAATATCCTTAACAACCAATCAACAACACAGTCACCCCCTTTTTTAATAAATTCCAATGCAATACCATCCAAACCCGTCGCCTTGCCAGCTTTTATCTTCCTCAAAGATTTCACTACCTCCTCTCTGTTTACCAAACCATACTCCCTGACCTTCTCACTTCACACACCACCCCAACCAAAACACCTTATCTCTACTACTCTACCATCAAACACATTCAACAAACCTTCAAAATATTCACTCCATCTCCTTCTCGCTTAATCACTACTTGTTATTACCTCCCCATTTGCCTCCTTCACTGATGTTCCAATTCGTTCTCTTGTCTTACACACGTTATCTCCTTCCAAAGCATCTTTTTATTCTCACTAAAATTCAATTCACTTTCACCCCAACTCTCATTTGCCCTCTTTTTCACTTCTTGCACCTTTCTCTTGACCTTCTGCCACTCTCTTTTACACATCTCCCAGTCATTTGCACTACTTCCCGGCAAGAATCGTCCAAGCGCCTCTCTCTTCTCTTTCACTAACAAGCTTAATTCGTCATCCCACCACTCATTACCCTTTCTAATCTGCCTATCTCTTATCTTTCTCATGCCACACGCATCTTTTGCACAAGCCATCACTGCTTCCCTAAATACATCCCATTCCTCCCCCACTCCCCTCACACCATTTGCTCTCACCTTTTGTCATTCTACTTTTAATCTCTCCAGGTACTTCCTCACACAAGTCTCCTTTCCAAGCCCACTTACTTCACCATTCTCTTCCTTCCAGCATTCTCTCTTCTTTTCTGAAAACCTCTACAATCTTCACCTTTGCCTCCAGCTGCCCCTCTCAGCACATTAACATCTAAAAGTCTCTCTTTTACACGTCTATTAATTAAAACGCAATCCAATAATGCCCTTTGCCCATCTCTCCTACTGACATACATATACTTATGTATATATCTCTTTTTAAACCAGGTATTCCCACTCACCAGTCCTTTTTCAGTACACCAATCCACAAGCTCTTCACCATTTCCATTTATAACACTGAACATCCCTATGTACACCAGGTATACCTTCAACTGCCACATTAAGTTACGTAGGTAAGTATTCTAGGTCTCAGAAATTTCTTCAGGCCATGAATATACAAACATTCAGCAAATGATCTACATGCATTTTGTAAGGCAATATCTACTTACCCAGACCACTGCCATTGCTTATCTTTGCTTACTTCATCCCCAGCCACTGTAACTGTATGGAGAAAATCTGGTGCCTCCAAGGTTAAGGGCAAATCATACAGCTACAATCAGTCCTTAACAGCAAACTGTAGCAACTCATTTCGTATGGTGACGTTTCATTAATCTTTCCTTAAAATCAATATCTTATTAATCTATCACATTCTGAGGGAGGAACTATAGCAGAGAAAATTAATTTGCATGATGGTGACTAAAAAAGGGGAATAATAAATAAAATCAAATGCATTTTATTTGAGTAAGATAGGATAAGTTTGATAGTATACGATAATGCAATTAAACATATCTTACTATCCTAAAAAGAAAAATAAGACTAAATGCTAGTGATGAATGCCACTCCTTTAATGAAAATTATTTGATATATTCTAATAATATAAAGTTACAGAAAATCAAGGAGTTTAGTCATTCTGGAATAAAAGATATATATAAATATATATTTATATAAACATATGTATATGACAAGCAGGGTTTTTTTTTTACTTAAATATATAATCACTTATCAATTAGGCACAAAGTTCCAAAAATTTGTGACTAATCAATATGAGTATCAAGAAAGGGGAAGGTACCAAGATAAATTCTTTGTATATGTATGGTTTGAATCAAGTTAAGACAATTAGAACTTGAATTCCCCCTGTACAAAGGGCCCTACTAAATATCATAATACATGGCACATCTTGAGTGTATATTACCTAATGTAAAATATTCCAATAATACCCTAGCGATAAAACATTGACCTGTGATGACAAATTGTACTAAATAATGATACCAGTATATTTTCATCACAAAAACTATGTGAAATGATGAAAATCAATGTATGTGAACTCATGAGTTCACCATTGGAATATTAGATAAAACATATCATGCATTAACATTTATACAGTATTTACAAGTACAGTACCTTAAACGTATTTCACAACGGCCATAAAATCATCTAGTGATAACTATATGCCAATGAATCTGAAAATAGAAAAAGTAAGATAATGGCTACTATATCAAATGACACAAGACCAAAATATAAGCTCTGCACTTTCATAACTAAACTTGATAGTCTTCTGGTCTTAATGCATCAGGATCCCAAGCCCTGATGTTTGCCAGTGACTTGTTCAGCTTATTACACCACAGTATCCTTTCTTCTTTACTATCTGAAGACAACAGGAATCTGGCAAGGGAAGAAGTGAGCATTTGAAACATTTATTAATACAAGTAAATATCAGTAGCTAAACAGGATGGAAATACCCATTGAAAGAATTAAAAACAAATTAAATGAAGAAGTTTAAAACATCAGTATCCAAGAACTAGCTATTTATTACCAGTAACTCTATCTTTAATTTTGTGAAGTGTATCAGGTGATTACAGCCTCTTAGTTTACTCATCCCCAAACTATGTCCAAAATATCAGACTTAAACATGAAAGACCACATTAATCGTATTAGCACTACTCACTTTTTACATGAACTTTACTCATCAAATACAACATAAGCACCAATTCACACTACTTTTCCACAAAATAAATTCACTGCACTTGATCCCAAATCATTCCTCTGGTAACTTCACAAGAAATTTTATTTGCCATAATTAGTTTGCTCTACACCTATTCACCTCTTCTTATACTATCTGTTATAAAAAAGGACTTTTTTGACTACTCTATCATAAGCCATACTTTACACATGATTATACCACTAAAAAAGCTTCATTTAAGTGCCATTCTAATATTTTTCTTGTAAGACACTCCTCCCAAATCTTAATTCTTTAGTTTACCTATCTTCCTAAACCCAACTATACTACAAAAGTTGTCATTCTATACTGATCTGAATGGGAAAAAGCATACAGAATGCAACTTCTTTCCGCTTCACCTGAAACCATTCCTCTCAGATCCAATTTCATTCAAAAGCATTTAATCCCTTTTCCATCAAATGTTTACATTATCAACTTTTTGAACTATTAACCCTTAAACTCCCAAAACCTACACTAAAAATCAAGGAATTCTCAAGTTTGATCAAAGTGTTTATTGATACTTGAAAGATATTCATATTACAATACAGAAAAAGCATGAAGAATATGTTTAAGCCACCAACATCCTTCTGAGTGTGCAAAAATTTTGGATTGTTTCAACACAAAGCTAAACAGACCACTGAGAAAAGCGAGATGTGCATGATATGTGAACTGTTGCTCCATTCACTCTATCATTAGCTTGTTTTCTGTACCTGTATTTCGAGTTAACTACTTTCATCTTCCTTATTTCAAACTAAACTATTTTTTTCACATCAAATGAGACCAAACTGGAGGTAAAAGGATGGAGTAAAAAAGATTTAGAATGATCAAGGCCTGAACATGCAGAAGGGTGAAAAGTGTGCATGGGATAGGGTGAATGTGGTACACAGTGAGTGATATGCTATCAGTGAACTGGGCCAGAGTGTGTGAGGCAGCTGGGGTAAACCAGGTCTGCAAGTCTTGGTTGTGGAAAGAAAGGCAGTTTGTGTTTGGTGCACTGCACATGACAGCTAAAGAATGGATGTGAATGAATGCAGTCTTCCTTCATCAGTTCTTGGTGTTACCTCATTAATATGGAAACAGCAAAAAATTATGAAAAAAAATTCACCTATATATTTCATTCACAAAAGCAATTGAAAATGAGTGTAAACATATCTGATGATGTTTAGTTGACATTATTTGTTTATATTTCTCCATGCTGCCATCTGGCTTCTCCAACCACATGTAAGAAGAAATTCCTCTCTTTTGCTATCAACATTTGCATCTTGTCTTCTCTCTTCTAGTCTAATACACATATATTTACTTCTGGAAGGTTGATCACTAAAAGACGACATACAATGTAAACAAAATCTATTCCTATAGTAACAATGAAAATTATTTTTTTTTTCATATCTATTCACTGTTTCCAGCCTTAGCAAGGTAGCACCAAGAACATAAGAAATGGCCTCATTTACTCAATCTACTTTCTAGCTGTTATGTGTGATGCCCTGAAAGCACAGACTCCATCCAAATCTGAGCACCACAGATCCTTCCTTAGCTGCCCATGACAGCTTCATATGCCCTAATTCAGTCAAATGACAGAGCATTGCCCCTACATTCAAATTCATTCTAACCCTTCACTCCTTACCTCTCTAGCCCCAAGCAATCACATCTTTTACACCTAATCCTTCCATCTCCAATTCAGTTTTCACCTTAACCTTCTCCCCTACACTTCTGACACACATACCCTCTTTGTCAGCCTCTCCCAACTCAATCTCTCTAAATATCTAAACCATTTCAACACACCTTCCTCAGCTCCCTCATCTCTCTTTTACCGTGTCATAACTTGCTCAGTCAACTCTCTGTACACCACATACTGTCCTGAAACAATCCATTGCTAACACATTCAACCTCATCTGTACATTATCATTTAGAGCCCACGCTTCACATCCATACAACAATATCTTCAAACATGCCTATCTTTGCCTTTCCAGATAGTGACCATTCTTTTGCTCATTGCACTCAGGACCTTCACCTCCTTGCAAACCTCATGTTTCATTTCATGTTCCATAAGTTCATTCACTGCAATGTCCTTATCCTGGCAACTAAAGCACTTCACTTCCATCAAGTTTTCTCCATTCAAACTTGCATCTGAACTGGCCTGTTTCTTTACAGTGTTAAACCTAATAAACTTGCTTTTATTCACATCTACTTTCAACTTTCTCCTTTCAAAAGCTCTCCCAAACTCACACCCCATTTTCTGCAGTTTCTCACTTGAATCCACCTTTAGCACAGTATTATCAGCAACAAGTAATCAACTCTTCTCCCAAGTCTCCCCATCCCAAACAATCTGCAATAGATCCCTCTCTCAAAACCCTCACACTCACCTCCATTACCATCCCATCCATAAACAGATTAAACAGCCATGATGAATCACACAACCCTTCACCTGGAACAACTTAACCTCCTATCTGCTTACTCACACACATCTTACTCTTTTGAAAAACACTCTTCACTGCTTCTAGGAGCTTTCCTCCCATACCATATGTTCATAACACCTTCCACAATGCATCCCTATCAATCCTATTCCAGACCCATAGATGCCAAACAAATTCCTCTGTTTCTCCAAGTATTTTTCACACATTCTTCAAAGCAAACAGGGAATCCACACATCCTCTAACACTCCTGAAACCCTTGTATGATGTTCTGTGCAACCCACCATCCTCTCAATCAAAATCCTCCAACACCACTTACAAAGTACATACAATGAACTTGCACCCCTGTAATTCAAACACTTATCTTTGTCCCTCCTGCCTTTATATGGTGGCATTATATATGTACTCTGCCAATCCTTGGTCAACCTCACCATGATCCATACACACAATGAAAATCCCAATCAACAAGTCAAAAATATAATAACTCCCTTTCAACTGCAATAACATCCACTCAAGCTGCTTTGCCACATTTCATCTTATGCAAGGCTTTCACTACCTCTTTTCTATTCACTAAACCACTTCCCATGACAATCACTTCTCATGTTCACCCAACCCAAACACCTAATATCTGCCACTATGCCATTAAACAATTCAATAATCCTTCAAAATACTCACTCCATTTCCTCTTCACTTCATTTCTCCCTGTTACTACTTCCAGATTTTACCCTACACTGATGTTTCACACTTAACCTCCTTCCACAACAATTTTTTTCTCTCTGGATTTAGCTGATACTTACTCACCCCAACTTTCATTTAACCTATTTTTCAGAACATTCTTGACCTCCTGCTGCTTTCTCTTGTACATCTCCCAATCACTTGCACTCCTTTTCTGTAAATGACATCCTAACACCTTTGTTTTCTCTTTCACTTGCAACTTTGCTTCCTCATCCCACCCTTCCTCACCTGTCTACCATCCATACACTTCTCTTCCTTATGCAAGAATAAACACCTGTCATTCCTCAGCTAATCTCCTAGCTTCAGGTACTCACACATTTTGCCATTTTTAGTCAATCTCTCCAGGTATCTCTTTCACACAATCCTCTTTTCCAAGCTCACTCACTTTCACCACCCTTCTTCACTATCATATCAATTCCTCTTTTCCTAAAGCCTCTACAAACCTCCTTCATCTCCACCATGATGATCAGATGTCCCACCAGCTGCTCCTCTAAGCACATTCACATTAAGTCTCCTTTGCATAACTATAAGTTAAATTCTTTTTATTATACTTTGTCGCTGTCTCCCACATCAGCGAGGCAGCGCAAGGAAACAGACGAAAGAATGGCCCAGCCCACCCACATGCACATGTATATACATACACGCCCAGACACACACATATACATACCTATACATCTCAACATATACATATATATACACACACAGACATATACATATATACACATGTACACAGTTCATACTGTCTGCCTTTATTCATTCCTATCACCACCCCGCCACACATGCAATAACAACCCCTCTCCCCGCAAGTGCAAGAGGTAGCACTAGGAAAAGACAACAAAGGCCACATTTGTTCACACTCAGTCTCCAGCTGTCATGTATATTGCACCAAAACCACAGCTCCCTTTCCACATCAAGGCAAGACAGAACTTTCCATGGTTTACCTCAGACGCTTCACATGCCCTGGTTCAATCTATTGACAGCACGTCGACCCCAGTATACCACATCGTTCCGATTCACTCTATTCCTTGCATGCCTTTCACCCTCCTGCATGTTCAGGCCCTGATCACTCAAAATCTTTTTCACTCCATCTTTCCACCTCCAATTTGGTTTTCTACTTCTCGTTCCCTCCACCTCTGACACACATATCCTCTTTGTCAATCTTTCCTCACTCATTCTCTCCATGTGACCAAACCATACATAAATACTATAAATTAGTACATAAACTAATAATCCCTGCTCTTCACAAATCATACTCATCCACATATACTTATGTATGTCTCTCTTATGAAAACCAGGTATTCCCAATCATCAGTCCTTCTTCAGCACACAACTCAAACACCTGTTAAGTTTTCATTAGCAACACTGTGTATACTTTGCTCCCCAATCATACCTTTTACTGCCACATTACCCACTTTTCCATTCAAATAACCCATCACTAATACTTGATCCCTTGCATTAAAACTGCTGACTTACTCAGCTTCTCTCTTCCTTAGTCCTCTCGGTTTACGATGTATAAGCCCCAATAATCAATCATAACTAAATTTCACCCACATCAATCTGGGTCTCATTTCATTACACTCTCTCATCACTGTACATACTTCCTCTTTCAGATGCAATACTACCCCTTAGCTCTCACTCTCACAATAACCCCTGAGTGATTTCCTAAAGCATTCTTATCCCTTCCACTTTAACTTTGTTTTACTCAGAGCTATAAGATCAAGGTTCCTTTCCTCAAGCATACAACTTGTCTCCCCTCTTTTCATCTTGGATGCATCCACAAACGTTCAGACACTTAAGTCTGAGCCTCTGAGAAAGATCAGTATCTTGGCTACGCTCCTTCTAATCCAACTATGAAAAATTAATTGAAGTGGAGGGTTTCCAGCATGGAGGGAATATGTAGGAATTCTTCTATCTCTCCTGTCCCCATTTGATATGCACTTTACTATGCACTAATGAGAAAACTGCAACAAAGGAATAAGAATCATTTCCATCATAATTCTAGGAGGTAAATAATAATACAAAATATATCAAATAGATACTTTTTTCTACTTGTTTGCCATTTTCCACATTAGAGAGATGGCTCAGGGAACAGATGAAAAAAGGCCTCATTTATATAATGCACCAAAATCACAGCCATCTATCCACAACCAGACCCCACAGACATTTCAGTAATCTCCTCCAGCTGCTTCATGTGACCTTGTTCAGTCCATTAACAGCATGTCATCCCCTGTATAACATATAACTTTAAGTCATAATATACCATGTATGCCTTTCATCATCAAGCATTTTCAGACCCCAAGCACTCAAAATCTTATCTGTGCCATCCTTCCATCTCCAATTCAGTTTTCCCCTTCATTTTGTCCTCTCCACTTCTTGCACATTTATCTTCTGTCAACCTCTCCATAAACATTACTTCCACTGTTCAATAAGACAGCACTGGCAACTTACTGCCCTACTCAAGGGAGGTGAGCAGATAAGAAAGGGTAGTGAGCGATGGAATGAAGAAGTAAAGTTGCTAGTGAAAGACTAAAGAGAGGCATTTGGACCGTACATAAAAGAAGGTAATGAAAGTGATTGAGAATGCAGCAGGAGGTAAAGGGGAAAGTGCAAGGGTTGAAAAAGAGGGCATATGAGAATCAGGGTAAGCAAGTATCAGTAAAATTTAGAATGCTTTGAAATGTAGTAAATGATGTGCATAAAACAAAAAATGAATAGGAACATCAGAGAAGGAGGCAAAAGGGGGAGTGATAACAGGCAGTGATCAAGTGAGGGTGAGATAGAATGAGTACTTTGAAGGACTGTTGAATGTGTTCAATGATACAGTGGCAGATGTAGGGTGTTTGGGTCAGAGTGGTATGAGAAGTGAGAGTCAAGAGGTTTGGTGAACAGAAAAGAAGTGGTGAAAGCATTGCATAAGGTGAAATGTGGCAAGGCAGCTTGAGTGGATGATATTGCACCTGAATTTAAGAAAGGGGGTGACTGCGTTGTTGATAGGTCATCAAAGATTTTCCATGTCTGTATGTATCATAGTGAGGTGCCTTAGGATTGTTGAAGTGCATGTATAGTGCCACTGTATAAAGATAGGAGGGATAAGGGGAGTGTTCAAACTACAGAGGTACAAGTTTGTTGAGTGTCCCTGGTAAATTGTAAGTGAGGGTATTGAGTGACAGGGTAAAGACTTGTACAAAACATCAGATTATGGAGGATCAATGGTAGAGGACGTGTGGAACAGGTGTCTGCTTTAAAGAATGTATGTGAGAGATACTTACCAAAACATATGGATCTTTATGTGACATGGATTTGGAGAAGGTACATGATAGGGTTTATAGAGATGCCTTGTGGAAGGTCTTGAGAATATATAATCTAGGAGGAAAGCTGCCAGAATCAGAGGAGATTTTGTCAAGGGTGTAAGGCAAATGTACAAGTAGGAAAAGAGGAGAGTGAATGTGGCAGGGGTGTGTGATATCACAATGGTTGTTCAACTTGTTTATGAATGTCTGTTGATGGCAGACTCAACTGAGAAACTGCAGAAAATGGTGACTGGGTTTAAAATAGTATGTGAAAGCATAAAGTTGAGAGTAAATGTGCATAAAAGCAAGGTTATTAAGCTTAGCAAGACTGAGAGACAGGTTAGTCAGGGTGTAAGTTTGAGTGAAGAAATCCTGGAAGACATGATGTATTTCAGATACCTGGGAGTGGACATGGCAATGAATGGAACCACGGAAGTGAGTCAGTCATGGGGCTGGGGAGAGGGCAAAGGTTCTGGGAGCATTGAAGAATTTGTAGAAATAGAGAACATTATCTCAGAGGACTAAAATGGGTATGTTTGAAGGAATAGTAGTCCCAACAATATCGTATGGATGCGAGGCATGGGCTGTAGATAAGATTGTGTGGAGGAGGGTGGATGTGTTGGTAATAAAATATTTGAGGACAATATGTAGTGTGAGGTGCTTTGATTGAGTAAGTAATGAAAGGGTATGAGAGATGTGTGGAATAAAAAAAAGCGTGGCTGAGAGAGCTATAGAAGGCATGCTGAAATGGTTTAGACATACAGTAAGAATGAGTGATGAAAGGCTGATAAAGAGGATACATGTGTCAGAAGTGTAGGGAACGAGGAGACGAAATTGGAGATGAAAGAATGAAGTGAAAAAGATTTTGAGCAATCAGAACCTGAAAATGTAGGAGGGTGAAAGGCAAGCAAGGGATAGAGTTGAATTGTAACAATGTGTTATACTGGGGCTGACTTTCTGTAAATGGACTGAACAGGACCTATGAAGCTTCTGAGGTAAACCATGGGAAGGTCTGTGGGGCCTGGTTGTGGATAGGAGACTGTGGTTTTGGTGCACTGAACATGACAGGCAGAGAATGGATTTGAGTGGATGTGGCCTTTCTTTGTCTGTTCCTGGCACTACCTTACTAACATGGGAAATGGCAATCGTATAAAAATCTTGATTACTAAATCATTCGTGCATATGTAGAATAAAATGAAACAGATTTCAATTATATTTCTCAAAGGTAGTTTATAATACAAACACTATCAGAACAATTAAAACATTTACAAGTTTCACTTTTAGGTGACCATTGCATGACTGACTAAACTTATGCTAGGAAAAACTTATGCTGCCTTATCTCAGTCTCTTCAGTGCTGGAAAAGTCAAATAACATAAATATTATCATATAAGAGAAAAAGTGAACAAGCTTAAGTTTTACAGCAACTGTTTGTAATGCTGGTTTAATCTGTTTTAGTAACACCTTCTGCTGCCTCATCTTAGTCACTTTCAATGTAGGAAGAGTCAGTATACATAAAACACTCTTCACACAATCCAAAGACATAAATATTATTAGAGCAGTGAAAAAGTGAACAAGCTTTAGTTTTACAGCAAGTTTGTAATGCTGGTTTAACCTGTTTTAGAAACACCTTCTGCAGCCTCATCTTAGTCACTTCACTGTAGGATGAGTCAGCGTCCGTAAATCACTCTTCACACAATCCGAAGACAAACCATCAAGTAATTCAGGATCATCATCTGCCTGATCCTTTAAATCTAGCAAAAACTGCTCAATTTCCTCTCTAGATAGCTCAAGGAAATGTGTCTCTTTGGCATGGCAGCAGGGTGACTGGATGTAGAGAGATATGATTGCGCATCATTAATTCTGGAATCATCCATGCCCAGCGAGTGGCCCTCAAATAAGAAGAGCAAAAATAACTGCAGAGATCTAAGTGTACAGTGTCATTCAATTTGTGTATATCTATTATATTATGTTATACTTTGTCGCTGTCTCCCACGTAGTGAGGTAGCGCAAGGAGAACAGACGAAAGAATGGCCCAACCCACCCGCATACACAGGTATATACATACACGTCCACACACGCACATATACATACCTATACATTTCAACGTATACATATATATATACATACACAGAAATATACATATATATACACATGTACATAATTCATACTTGCTGTCTTTATTCATCGCCACCCCGCTACACATGAAATGACACCCATCCTCCCCCACACGCGCACAAGGTAGTGCTAGGAAAAGACAACAAAGGCCACATTCGTTCATAGTCTCTAGCTGTCTTGTATAATGCACCAAAACCACAGCTCTGTTTCCACATCCAGGCCCCAAGAAACTTTCCATGGTTTACCCCAGACGCTTCACATGCCCTGGTTCAATTCACTGACGAACATGTCGACCGCGGTATACCACATCATTCCAATTCACTCCATTCCTTGCATGCCTTTTACCCTCCTGCATGTTCAGACCCTGATCACTCAAAGTCTTTTTCACTCCATCCTTCCACCTCCAATTTGGTCTCCCTACTTCTCGTTCCCTCCACCTCTGACACATATATCCTCTTTGTCAATCTTCTGCTCTCTCAACAACACTCTTTTTATTACCACACGTCTCTCTTACCCTTTAATTACTTACTCGATCAAACCACATCACACCACTTATTGTCCTCAAACATCTCATTTCCAACACATCCACCCTCCTCCGCACAACCCTATCTATAGCCCACGCCTTGCAACCATATAACATTGTTGGAACCACCATTCCTTCAAACATACCTATTTTTGCTTTCTGAGATAATGATCTCGTCTTCCACACATTCTTCAACGCTCCCAGAACCTCAGCCTCCTCCCCCACCCTGTGACTCACTTCCGCTTCCATGGTTCCATCCACTGCCAAATCCACTCCCAGATATCTAAAACACTTCACTTCCTCCACTTTTTCTCCATTCAAACTTACCTCCCAATTGACTTGTCCCTCAACCCTACTGAACCTAATAACCTTGCTCTTATTCACAGTTACTCTCAGCTTTCTTCTTTCACACACTTTACCAAACTCAGTCACCAACTTATGCAGTTTCTCACCCGAATTAGCCACCAGCGCTGTATCATCAGCGAACAACAAATGACTCACTTCCCAAGCCCTCTCATCCCCAATAGACTGCATACTTGCCCCTCTCTCCAAAACTCATTTATTCACTTAACAATCCCATCCATGAACAAATGAAACAACCATGGAGACATCACGCAACCCTGCCGCAAACCAATATTCACTGGGAACCAATCACTTTCCTCTCTTCCTACTCCTACACATGTGTTACATCCTCGATAGAAACGTTTCACTGCTTCTAGCAACTTGCCTCCTACACCATATACTCGTATCTCTATCAACTCTGTCATATACCTTCTCCAGATTCATGAATCCTACATACAAATCCATTGTTTTTCTAAGTATTTCTTACATACATTCTTCAAAGTAATCACCTGATCCACACATCCTCTACCACTTCTGACACCACACTGCTCTTCCTCAATCTGATGCTCTGTACATGGCTTTACCCTCTCAATCAATACCCTGCCGTATAATTTCCCAGGAATACTCAACAAACTTATACCTCTGTAATTTGAGTACTCACCTTTATCCCCTTTGCCTTTATACAACGGCACTATGCATGCATTCTGCCAATCCTCAGGCACTTCACCATGAGCCATACATACTCTGAATATCCTCACCAACCAGGCAACAACATAGTCACCCCTTTTTTAATAAATTCCACTGCAATACCATCCAAACCTGCCGTATTGCTGGCTTCCATCATCAGCAAAGCTTTCACTACCTCTTCTCTGTTTACCAAACCATTCTCCCTGACCCTCTCACTTCACACACCACCTTGACCAAAACACCCTATATCTGCCACTCTATCATCTAACACATTCAACAAACCTTCAAAATACTCACTCCATCTCCTTCTCACATCACCACTACTTGTTACTACCTCCCCATTAGCCCCCTTCACCAATATTCCTATTTGTTCTCTTGTCTTATGCACATTATTTATCTCTTTCCAAAACATATTTTTATTCTCCCTAAAATTTAATGATACTCTCTCACCCCAACTCTCATTTGCCCTCTTTCTTATCTCTTGCACCTTTCTCTTGACCTCCTGCCTCTCTCTTTTATACATCTCCCACTCATTTGCACTATTTCCCTGCAAAAATCGTCCAAATGCCTCTCTCTTCTCTTTCACTAATAATCTTAATTCTTCATCCCACCACTCACTACCCTTTCTAATCTGCCCACCTCCCACGTTTCTTATGCCACAAGCATATTTTGTGTAAGCCATCACTGTTTCCCTAAATACATCCCATTCCTCCCCCACTCCCCTTACATCCTTTGCTCTCACCTTTTTCCATTCTGCACTCGGTCTCTCTTGGTACTTCCTTACACAAGTCTCCTTCCCAAGTTCACTTTCTCTCACCACTCTCTTTGCCCCATCTTCTCTTCTTTTCTGAAAACCTCTAAAAATCTTCACCTTCATCTCCACAAGATAATGATCAGACATCCCTCCAGTTGCACCTCTCAGCAGATTAACATCTACATCAGGTAAATACATGGTTGTGAATGAGTGGTGAAGTTTTAGGTCTTCTACCCTCAGAGTCCTAGCCGGGCCCAGGCTGCTGGGTTGGGTTGCTGATCAAACAAGCTATTGGAAGCCCCAGCCTACAGGCCCATGTCGACTCCACAGCCTGGCTAATCTGTAACACTTTGTAAATTCTTGTCCAAGACACCAACTTCTTTTCTGTGCATCTCATAGTGTTTCTGATGATCACAGGTAAGATGAAGAGTGTTGGTCATATTATCTCTTTTCATGTTGAAAGCTTCAGTCATGGACCAAAGTCCACATATTGAGAGAATTATAAAACTGAAAAAGAAAAGAGGGAAAGTAATTATGAATTTTTGAGGACATGAATGACTTGTCTTTTGAAATGTGCCAGGTCATAGTCATCACAAAAGACATGAAAAGGAAAAGAGAGTTCCACAGCATTGACATGTAGGGAAAAGATCAGGTTTCAAAATGGCCCACCCCTGAGTTGCTGATGACCATACTATAATCATGTGACGCAGCAGCTTGCCGAGTATGGTGCAGTCCAGCTAGTGTTGGAGGCACACAAGCAGCCAGCTCTCAGGAGCAAAAGCCAACCAGCATTGCAGTATAGGGGCAAGGGATCAAGTTTGGAAGTTAGCCTGGGACAGTTTATAAGTTAGACTGCTTTCGACTCAACTCTGGCAAGTAAGGAACCTCCCCAAATGTGAGAGCAGTACTCCATACAAGGACAAATCAATCTCTTGCATAAATGAAGCAACTGTTTGAAACAGAAGTTTCAACATCTAAACAGGACACCCAGGTTCTTAAAAGGCAGACTTAGCTATACCTATAACATGGGGTTTCCAGGAAAGAGTTGATGTAACAGTAATACCAAGTCAAGAGGTGGACTTACAGAACCATCAAAGGAGAGATGAGAGTTGTGAGGAGTTTTCATGAGATTGGTATAAATTGAGTCTTCGAGGCATTAAACTTAACAAGATTTTGTCTACCCCACTGGAAAAAAGTATTACAAGATAAAATTGTCATGTTCCAAGATCACAAAATTATACCAGACAACCAACACGATTTCCTTAACAGAAGATCCTGCCTGACGAATTTGCTGGAATTTTTCAGTGTTATTTTTCAGAATTGGGACAAAAGAGTACCCTCTGATGTAGTATATTTAGATTTCCAAAAGGCTTTCGATAAAGTACTTCACAAGAGACTTTCACATAAACTCAAAGCACAGGAAATTGGTGAAGTACTCTGTGCAAGGATCAGACAAAGACTTACCAGAAGAAAGATCAGCTAGACATAACGAGTGGTGTGCCACAAGAGTCAGCTCTAGGCCCGCTTCTTTTCAAAAAATACATTAATGACATATAACTCGGTTTCATATGTAAGATCCCCAAATCTGCTGATGATACTAATCTAAGAGGTAGAGCTGTAAACAGGCAGGACTGCAAAATGATTCAAACAGATCTGAACTTACAAGCAGAGTGGTCAGACATATAGCAAATGAAGTTAAATGTAGACAAGTGTAAATATATGCAATCTGGAGACAAGAATATACGTTACAACTACAAACGTATGGAAACTCTCTAACTAAAGTAAATGAAGAAAAGGACCTTGGAGTTGTCATTAGCAACAATCCAAAGTACACTAAACAGTGTCAAGCAGCAAGTAAAAAAGGCAACCAAATGTCAGGTTTCACAGCCAGGAACATACATTACAAAACACCAGAAACAATTTTCACACTTTATGATTATCTAGTTAGACACCTTGAATGTGCAGTCTAGTTTTGGTCCCCAGACTATAAAAATAAAGACAAGGAAAATTTAGAGCAAGTCCAAAGGCATGCAACAAAATTGATCCCATCCCTTAGAAATCTGGCATACGAAGAAAGGCTAAAACAATTGGATCTCGTCCCTCAAAAAACTTAGATTTCATGGCAACTTAATCCAAGTGTTCAAAATTCTAAAGAAGTTCGATAAAGTAATCACGTACATCATTTCTAAATACAAGAAATATGGTTACCAAGACAAATGGAACAAAACTCAAAAGTTAAAAGATGTAGTATGGGGGGAAAAGCTTCTTTTCTTATAGGTGTTTTGAGCTTTGGAATAAATTACCATTAGATGTAGAGAATGCCAAGACTATAAAACCTTCAAAAGTCATATAGACAAATATCTTATAAATTCAGATATACTCTAAGAGAAACACCAGAAATAAAATATAAACAGCAGCAGTAACAGGGACACTAGAGGTATGATGTGCAGCAGCAAGGAGTCATTGATAGCTTAAAAAACTGCTGAGCGGAACTATATTTTCTTGTCATGTTAAACTCCTCTTTTCCACACCCTACCCCCAGACAACTTAGTTGTGGGCCAATCAGGCCTCCTGTTTTCTGTCTTTCTCAAGTAAATTCATGTAAACCACAGAAATAAATAAACCAGAGAGGAAGCTAGATATGTAGGATCAAAGTGAGGCAAAGAAGCCAAAAGAGGGGAGCTTACAGATGAGACCCCAGTGTCACACTCTGTCAAAAGCCTTAGATGTGTCAAGAACTTACGACTCCCCAAAATCTTTCAGAGATGATGACCAGACATTTGTAAGATAGGAAAAAATATCACCAGTGGAGCTCACCTTGCAGATGCCATACTGGTGATCAGAGAGAAGACTGATTTTCGTGGTGTTTAAGGATATGCGAGGTAAGGAGGAATTCAAAGACTCTGAAAATGGTAGATGTCAAAGCAACAGGATGGTAGTTAGAGGGGTGAACGATCACCCTTCTTAGGGATGGAATGTATTAAAGTATGATTCCAAGAAGAAATAGTTTTGAGTTTTAAGCAGAAACGAACAGATGAGTAAGCATAGGCACAAGTTCAAAGGCACAATCTTTTAGATCACAGGGATGAATTTCAAAGATACTATTTTAGAGTCTCCCATGCCTGTCTGTGCCAGTAGAAAGTTATTCCCATGTGCAAGTTGGAGATCATGCCTCCCTAGGATCAGATTTTCCAGTTAGTCTATAATCATGTCTGTTTACCCAATATTCTGCATTGTTTTTGATTTCTTGATTTTCTTTACAACAGAGATGAAATCTATTTCCACTGGATGACAACGTTTAAGTCTCTTTGTAGCCTTTCAGCATCCTCTACTGATGTGACTTTCAAACTTATTCCAGTGTCATCTATAGAAAATAATATGAAACTGCGACTCATGTTTGCATCAATGTCAGGTACAAGAATGAGGAACAAGAGATGTGCAAGTACAGTTCTTTGGAGGACTGAACGTTTTACTACAGAGGCACTGAATGAAAGTGTTGTGAACTGTTGATTAAAAAGTTGTAAAACCATCTACCAATTTTTGCAGTTATTCCCATCAAAAATATTCTATGTGCTATGAAAACATGGTCTCATTACAAAATGCTTATGCGAAGTTTGTGTGAATCATATTAGCATTTGTTGTCTTCCAGAGCCTTAATAATCTTAAAGCCGTCAAACAAATAGGACAGGCAAGGCCTTATGGCCCTGAAACTATGTTCTTACTTATGTAAATTGTTAAACTCCATAACTTCAGTCACTGTGCTTCTTAAGACTTGAATATTTCAATAATTTGCAATGTTAGTGCTATTGGTCGACTGATATTAGGACATGCTTTGCTACCACCTTTGTTAGTTAAGGTTAGTACATGTCTTAGGGTATCTTCTATCCCCACAGCCTGAGATATACCACATCTGTTTGGTTGGGTAGTTGGACAAACAAGCTTACCAGGTTGGGCCAAGGCTGTTGGATTGGGTCAGTGGCCACAGCCCTCAGGCCTACATAGCATCCACAGCCTGGCTGGTCTGGTACACTTTGTAATAATTTGTCCAGTGCACTCTTAAGCTTCTCATCTGAGCACTGGTAGAATGCAAGGTGTTCCCTCTTTTTGTGCATATCACACTTTTATATTTCAAAGGTTGTATTTGTTGGGTAGTCGTTGAAAGGAAGCAACCAACCAGGGAGATAAGATAAATTACCATGCTACCCTCCTGGGTATCAAGAGGGTTAGTGATGGATGCATATTGAGTCAGCACTTCACTGGCTGTCAAGTTGCACTCCTCTGACCCAACAACTGCATTTACTTTCTGTCTCACCCATATGTGGACTGCTGGTATCCTGTCCACAAACATACAATCTGTCGTTATCACATGAAGAACTTTACAATACTTGACTCACACAACTCATTCTACATAACTCTAGATTTTCCTGCACTATACACTAATCCTGCCTTTTGGCAAAATGGTAAGAGCAACAGACAGATGAAGTAGGCAGAAACATCAGGGAGGAGCATTAGGTATAAAAAATTAGGTAGAAGTAGTAACAAGGAACATTAAGCAGTGGTAGTAGGTTGGAACATTAGGCAGTACTTGGTAGGAACACTAGGTATGAAGTAGTCATGGAAACAATAGGTAGGAGCCTCTAGAAACACAGCACTGGAGTTGCCCTCTGTTAGTGGCCTGTAAGGGTAGGAAGTGGCAATGGAATTCACCATGGCCACCCCCTTGAGGGAGCTGATGATATGCCACTTCCATCTGCACCCCAGGGAATACAGCCTCAAAGATTTTCAGCCATTTTCCAGTAATTCATTTTCTTTACCACACTAACATGGGCTGTAAAAGATCTCTGAACACTCTAATTCTGCAATTTCACCTGCCCTGTAGAGAAATGTAGAATACAGCAATGTTCAGTTCGTGAAAAAAAATTTATCATTTATTTTCTATCATACTTAGACCCTGTCTCCCACATTAGCGAGGAAGCGCAAGAAAGCCAAGGAAAGAATGGCCAAACCCACCCACATACACATGTATATACATAAACGCCAACACACGCACATATAAATACCTATACATTTCAATGTATACATACATATCCATTTATTTATCTATTTATTTTGCTTTGTCGCTGTCTCCCGCGTTAGCGAGGTAGCGCAAGGAAACAGACAAAAGAAATGGCCCAACCCACCCACATACACATGTATATACATACATGTCCACACACGCAAATATACATACCTATACATCTCAACGTATACATATATATACACACACAGACATATACATATATACACATGTACATAATTCATACTATCTGCCCATATTCATCCCCATCGCCACCCCGCCACACATGAAATAACAACCCCCTCCCCCAAAATGTGCGCGAGGTAGCGTTAGGAAAAGACAACAAAGGCCACATTCGTTCACACTCAGTCTCTAGCTGTCATGTAATTATGCACACATTCATACACAGATATATACATATATACACATGTAGATATTCATAGTTGCTGCCTTCATCCATTCCCGTCGCAACCCCGCCTGCACATGAAATAGCATCCCCCTACCCCTGCATGTGCGAGGTAGCACTAGGAAAAGACAACAAAGGCCACATTTCGTTCACACTCAGTCTGTGGCTGTCATGTGTAATGCACCAAAATCACACCTCCCTTTCCACCTCCAGGCCCCACAGAACTTTCCATGGTTTACCCTAAACACTTCACATACCCTGGTTCAATCCAATGACAGCACATGGATCCCGGTATACCACATCATTCCAATTCACTATATTCCTTGCACGCCTTTCACTCTCCCGTATGTTCAGGCCCCGACCGCTCAAAATCTTTTTCACTCCATCCTTCCACCTCGAATTTGGTCTCCCACTTCTCCTCGTTCCCTCTACCTGTAACAGATATATCCTCTTCATCAATCTTTCCTCATTCATTCTCTCCATGTGACCAAACCATTTCAATACACCCTCTTCTGCTCTCTCAACCACACTCTTTTTATTACCACACATCTCTCTTACCCTTTCATTACTAACTCAATCAAACCACCTCACACCAAATATTGTCCTCAAACATTTCATTTCCAACACTTCTACTCTGCTCCATACAACCCTATCTACAGCCCATGCCTTACAACTATACAACACTGTTGGAACGACTATTCCTTCAAACATACCCATTTTTGCTTTCTGAGATAATGTTCTCGTCTTCCACACATTTTTCAACACTCCCAGAACTTTCACCCTTTGAATTTTTATAAGTAATAATTTCCTTGATCAATCCTGGTGAATAGGCACCAATAATCACCCATCTCTCTCCATCCATTTTCAGTTTTACCCATAACAGTCTAGAGTTTACTTTCTTACACTCTATTACATACTCCCACAGCTCCTGCTTCAGGAGTAGTGCTACCCCTTCCTTTTCTCTTGTCCTATCACCAACCCCTGACTTTACTCCCAAGACATTCCTGAACCACTCTTCCCCTTTTCCCTTGAGCTTTGTTTCACTCAGAGCCAAAACATCCAGGTTCCTTTCCTCCCCTTTTTTCTCATCTTGGTTACATCCACACACATTTAGACACCCCAATCTGAGCCCACATGACTCCTTCTTATTTCCTCTTTAGAAAAAATTATTGCTTTGAATATCATAAGTGATTTTTCTTCTCTTGCCATTTTGTCATTTTGTTGTATTCACTAATGGTGAGGTCATGGGACATTATTACTCCAAGATCTTTCACACTGTTCAACTGGCTTATGATAGCACCAGTATCACTCTGTTATTCTGTATTTTTTCATTTATTCAATTTCCCTATATCAAAGGAGTTGCAACTTATCCCCAAGAAAAAGCATGTTGTTCTCAGTGGCCCAACTGAAGACTGCTTACATTTCTCTGCAGCCTTTTAGCATCCTTTATTGATATGATATTCCTACTTACTCTTGCATCTGCTAAAGGATGATATGAAACTGTGCCTTGTTCTTGCAACAACGTCAGATATAAGAATGAGGAACTGGAAGGGTTCTAGTATGGTTCCTTGGGGGAGTGAGTTTTTGCCAAGGAGATTCTGGAGACAGTACTGTTTACAAATGTGTGTTGTGATCTATGAGTTAAAAAGTTGTATATCCACCTCCCAGTTTTTTCAGATATTGCCATCTTTCATATTCTATGTGATACGACACCATGGTCACATTAGGCAAATGCTCTGGCAAAGTCAATTTAAATCATATCAGCATTTCTTTGTTTTTCTGAGCTTCAGCAATCCTATCATAGTGGGCAAGCAACTGACACAGGCAGGATCTTCTCACCCTAAAACCTCCTTGTCCTGGGTTATAGAGACTATTCAGACCATAAATAAACTCAGTTTGCCTCTTAGGACTCTTTAGAAAAAAAGTTACATTAATGCTTTTGGTTGAAAGTTTTTGGACTGCTGTGCTTCCATCTTTGTGGAGTGGGACATTATGAGTTAATTTCAGATTCTTAGGAATGATGCAATCTAGAATTTTTCTCCAGAGGATAATTAGTGCTCATGCTAAAAGTGTTTTGCACTTCATTATGAAAAATGAGTTCCATGAGTCTGGGCCTAGGGCTGAGCACATAGGCATACTCTCTTTGGCCCTCTTAAAATCCTGTGTTGAAGTGGTGATATCTGCTAAGTGTAACATTGGGGGATTGCTATCTACTAAGAAGACTTTCAGGTGGATTTAGGTTCACTGAATACTAATTCATATTCCCCTGGACAAATACCTACTTTAGTAGCCAATGGAGTTTGCATTTTTCATGTGAGTACAATTATTTCAGTTAATGATCTATGCCCGTTAGTTCACCGGACAGGTTTCCTTTCCTTTGCTGGGTGACCTATGGCTTTTTTTAGATCAGTTCCTTTTTTTTTTTGCATCCTGTAGAGTGCTTGTTTTCCTGTTTCTACCCTACACCTTTTGTGCATTCTTTTCAGTGTTATGTGGCTACTGCATTTTTGGAGTGTGAAAGTGGTCAAATCTTTAACTCACTCCTCTTATGTTATGGTAATCAGCATGGTTTCCCATTGTGTTGCAGATATTCCATTAATTACTTCTTTCCATTCTATCCACTTACTATCTAATATCACTTTCATTGTTACATGTATTTTGCCTCGGTGGTTTAGCATCTAAACTTGTTTTTACTTCACTTTAGGTTGTGATTAGAATACAGGGCGTTTGAGATGGTGATGTCACATATTAAGTACACACTGTTTGTAAAGATTAAATGCAAGGTGTTATTTCTTCTGGATGATTCTGTTATCTGTAGACTTTATTTTTAGCTGTTCATCCGAGCTGCCTCCAGTGTTGGTAGTTTCTGCTACAATGTTGCTTCATGTCTGTCTCCATTTTATATGTGATAGGATAATGTCACCTAAAAGTACATATATTTTGCATTGGGTTTCCCAAGTCAAGAAAGATTGTAACTTCCTCATTTGTTTTGTAAATTCTTGTGCTATGCATCTGGTAGCCTGAAGATTAATGCAATGACCAAGGTTTGGTTTTCAACCTTGACAACAAGTGTTTCTACTTCATCACTTGAAGAGCTCACACACTCAGCTATCATGAAAGTATCTATGTGTCCTCGCATGACATTCTAGCCCTGTAACATGTAAAAGCCGTAATTTGGGATCTAGACCTCACTATTCATGTGGTCTTCAGTATGTTTTTCAACGAAGGTTGCAAATACTGCATTCAAGAGGATTTTATTTGTGTGTAATTTGAGTTCCTGTGTGTATAAAAGACGTTAAATGACTTGTTTCTGTGTTATTCGGTGAGGTTAATATTCTTTGTTCTGTTGTGCTTGGCAGGGTGCTTTCAGGTCCTTTATTAATCTGTCTGGTACAGTCTGTGTATAAATATGGGTGTGCATTGTGATCAGCATGAGGAATCTGTCTCACTGTCCCTGATATGTGGTAGTCCTTGCAATACTCATTCAAGCAGCACCTAAACTGTAATGATAATTTGCAGCATCTCCCTTTCTTGAGCCAGTTTAGACATTTTCTGGTGTTTTCAAATATACATTTTCCCCAGTTTGATATGCCAGTCTTGCCATTCAAGCAATTTTCCTTCACATACTATCTACAGACTTTGTACATCCCAAGATTCTTGTTTCTGCACTGTAATGCCTCTCAAACTCTCTGTATCTCAGAACAGGATCTAATGGCACATTTGATAACATCAAGTATACCAAAGGCTAAAAAGTGGCACTGAAGTTCACTGGTTATGGAAACTTTTGCTGTGATCAACCCCTTGGGGGAGTTCCTGAAAGGAACAGGATTCAGGCATATAGATAGATAGATATACCTTATCAAAATCCAAATAACAAAAATTCATAACCATACAATAACTACCTTGTGATTACAGAAGGTCCCTGAACTTCCTGCACAAGATTTGTGACATCTCTGGAGCATGCTGGTCGCATACAGGTAAGTTGAAAGGTGTGTTGTCGGGCGCATACATCTCTGGTAACAAGTTCAACACGTCTCGTAGTGCATGTGCGGAGGTCAATATGTCCAACTGCCTCCTATAACACAAAACATACGTATAAATGAATACATAAATTGAGTTTCAGGAAACAAGTATCACTAAATTCTGTGACCCATCAGCACAGAGATCAATCCAATTGTGTTTACTAAAGGCTAGTTTCACAATAGTAGAGGCTAATCAACATTCAAAATCAACAGAGCAATATGTAAGATAACAGATGGGCTAACAAGATTCATTCTGGCACATCTAATAAAACATCCTCTTCATCACCATGGGACATCTGATAAAACACTCTCTTCAGATATTAATCTAATTGTTACTACTTTATATTTTTTTACATTTATATTTGTCATACATTGTTGCTCTCTCCTGCATTAGCAAGGTAGCGCAAGGAAACTGACAAAAGAATGGCCTAACCCACCCAAGAGGCCACATATACATACCTATACATTTCAACGAAGAGGGCAACTAAAGGGGGACGGAGCAGGGGGGCTGGAGATCCTCCCCTCTTTTTTTTTTCTTTTCTTTTTTTAATTTTCCAAAAGAAGGGACAGAGAAGGGGGCCAGGTGAGGATATTCCCTCAAAGGCCCAGTCCTCTGTTCTTAACGCTACCTCGCTAATGCGGAAAATGGCGAATAGTTTGAAAGAAATAAAGTTTTTTTTTTTTTTTTTCAAACTATTCGCCATTTCCCGCATCAGCAAGGTAGCGTTAAGAACAGAGGACTGGGCCTCTGAGGGAACACCCTCACCTGGCCCCCTTCTCTGTTCCTTTTTTTGGAAAATTAAAAAAAAAAAAAAAAAGAGGGGAGGATTTCCACCCCCCGCTCCCAAAGAAATAAATATATATATATATTTCATTTATTATTTATTCTGCTATGTCGCTGTCTCCCGTTTTTGCCAGGTAGTGCAAGGAAACAGACGAAAGAAATGGCCCAACCCACCCCCATACACATGTATATACATACACGTCCACAAACGCAAATATACATACCTATACATCTCAATGTACACATATATATACACACACAGACACATACATATATACCCATGCACACAATTCACACTGTCTGCCTTTATTCATTCCCATCGCCACCTCGCCACACATGGAATACCATCCCCCTCCCCCCTCATGTGTGCGAGGTAGCGCACACATGAGGGGGGAGGCCCCATTTGTTCACACTCAGTCTCTAGCTGTCATGCAATAATGCCCGAAACCACAGCTCCCTTTCCACATCCAGGCCCCACACAACTTTCCATGGTTTACCCCAGACGCTTCACATGCCCTGATTCAATCCACTGACAGCACGTCAACCCCGGTATACCACATCGATCCAATTCACTCTATTCCTTGCCCGCCTTTCACCCTCCTGCATGTTCAGGCCCCGATCACTCAAAATCTTTTTCACTCCATCTTTCCACCTCCAATTTAGTCTCCCACTTCTCCTTGTTCCCTCCAACTCCGACACATATATCCTCTTGGTCAATCTTTCCTCACTCATTCTCTCCATGTGCCCAAACCATTTCAAAACACTCTCTTCTGCTCTCCCAACCATGCTCTTTTTATTTCCACACATCTCTCTTACCCTTACGTTACTTACTCGATCAAACCACCTCACACCACACATTGTCATCAAACGTCTCATTTCCAACACATCCACCCTCCTGCGCACAACTCTATCCATAGCCCACGCCTCGCAACCATACAACTTTGTTGGAACCACTATTCCTTCAAACATACCCATTTTTGCTTTCCGAGATAATGTTCTCGACTTCCAAACATTCTTCAAGGCTCCCAGGATTTTCGCCCCCTCCCCCACCCTATGATTCACTTCCGCTTCCATGGTTCCATCCGCTGCCAGATCCACTCCCAGATATCTAAAACACTTTACTTCCTTCAGTTTTTCTCCATTCAAACTTACCTCCCAACTGACTTGACCCTCAACCCTACTGTACCTTGCTCTTATTCACATTTACTCTTAACTTTCTTCTTTCACACACTTTACCAAACTCAGTCACCAGCTTCTGCAGTTTCTCACATGAATCAGCCACCAGCGCTGTATCATCAGCGAACAACAACTGACTTCATACTTAACCCTCTTTCCAAAACTCTTGCATTCACCTCCCTAACAACCTCATCCATAAACAAATTAAACAACCATGGAGACATCACACACCCCTGCCATCGCAAACCTATATTCACTGAGAACCAATCACTTTCCTCTCTTCCTACACGTACACATGCCTTACATCCTCGATAAAAACTTTTCACTGCTTCTAACGACTCGCCTCCCACACCATATATTCTTAATACCTTCCACAGAGCATCTCTATCAACTCTATCATATGCCTTCTACAGATCCATAAATGCTACATACAAATCCATTTGCTTTTCTAAGTATTTCTCACATACATTCTTCAAAGCAAACACCTGATCCACACATCCTCTACCACTTCTGAAACCACACTGCTCTTCCCCAATCTGATGCTCTGTACATGCCTTCACCCTCTCAATCAATACCCTCCCATATGATTTCCCAGGAATACTCAACAAACTTATACCTCTGTAATTTGAGCACTCACTCTTATCCCCTTTGCCTTTGTACAATGGCACTATGCACGCATTTCGCCAATCCTCAGGCACCTCACCATGAGTCATACATACATTAAATAACCTTACCAACCAGTCAACAATACAGTCACCCCCTTTTTTAATAGATTCCACTGCAATACCATCCAAACCTGCTGCCTTGCCGGCTTTCATCTTCCGCAAAGCTTTTACTACCTCTTCTCTGTTTACCAAATCATTTTCCCTAACCCTCTCACTTTGCACACCACCTCGACCAAAACACCCTATATCTGCCACTCTATCATCAAACACATTCAACAAACCTTCAAAATACTCACTCCATCTCCTTCTCACATCACCACTACTTGTTATCACCTCCCCATTTGCGCCCTTCACTGAAGTTCCCATTTGCTCCCTTGTCTTACGCACTTTATTTACCTCCTTCCAGAACATCTTTTTTATTCTCCCTAAAATTTAATGATACTCTCTCACCCCAACTCTCATTTGCCCTCTTTTTCACCTCTTGCACCTTTCTCTTGACCTCCTGTCTCTTTCTTTTATACATCTCCCACTCAATTGCATTTTTTCCCTGCAAAAATCGTCCAAATGCCTCTCTCTTCTCTTTCACTAATACTCTTACTTCTTCATCCCACCACTCACTACCCTTTCTAATCAACCCACCTCCCACGCTTCTCATGCCACAAGCATCTTTTGCGCAATCCATCACTGATTCCCTAAATACATCCCATTCCTCCCACACTCCCTTTACTTCCATTGTTCTCACCTTTTTCCATTCTGTACTCAGTCTCTCCTGGTACTTCCTCACACAAGTCTCCTTCCCAAGCTCACTTACTCGCACCACCCTCTTCACCCCAACATTCACTCTTCTTTTCTGAAAACCCATACAAATCTTCACCTTAGCCTCCACAACATAATGATCAGACATCCCTCCAGTTGCACCTCTCAGCACATTAACATCCAAAAGTCTCTCTTTCGCGCGCTTGTCAATTAACACGTAATCAATAACGCTCTTTGGCCATCTCTCCTACTTACATAAGTATACTCATGTATATCTCGCTTTTTAAACCAGGTATTCCCAATCACCAGTCCTTTTTCAGCAGATAAATCTACAGGCTCTTCACCATTTCCATTTACAACACTGAACACCCCATTTATACCAATTATTCCCTCAACTGCCACATTACTCACCTTTGCATTCAAATCACCCATCACTATAACCCGGTCTTGTGCATCAAAACCACTAACACACTCATTCAGCTACTCCCAAAACACTTGCCTCTCATGATCTTTCTTCTCATGCCCAGGTGCATATGCACCAATAATCATCCACCTCTCTCCATCAACTTTCAGTTTTACCCATATTAATCGAGAATTTACTTTCTTACACTCTATCACATACTCCCACAACTCCTGTTTCAGGAGTACTGCTACTCCTTCCCTTGCTCTTGTCCTCTCCCTTGCTCTTGTCCTCTCACTAACCCCTGACTTGCCTCCCAAGACATTCCCAAACCACTCTTCCCCTTTACCCTTGAGCTTTGTTTCACTCAGAGCCAAAACATCCAGGTTCCTTTCCTCAAACATACTACCTATCTCTCCATTTTTCACATCTCGGTTACATCCACACACATTTAGACACCCCAATCTGAGTCTACGAGGAGGATGAGCACAATACATTTATTTTTTTTTTTTCCCACAGGAAGGAACAGAGAAGGGGGCCGGGTGAGGATATTCCCTCAGAGTCCCAGTCCTCTGTTCTTAACGCTACCTCGCTGAATCGGGAATGGCAAATTGTATGAAACAAAAGAAAAAAGAAAGTGGTAGAGGATGTGTGGATCAGGTGTTTGCTTTGAAGAATGTATGTGAGAAATACTTAGAAAAGCAAATGGATTTGTATGTAGTATTTATGGATCTTATCCCTGGGGATAGGGGAGAAAGAATACTTCCCACGTATTCCCTGCGTGTCGTAGAAGGCGACTAAAAGGGGAGGGAGCGGGTGGCTGGAAATCCTCCCCTCTCGTTTTTTTCAATTTTCCAAAAGAAGGAACAGAGAAGGGGGCCAGGTGAGGATGTTCCCTCAAAGGCCCATTCCTCTGTTCTTAACGCTACCTCGCTGACGTGGGAAATGGCGAATAGTACGAAAGAAAAGAAAAAGATTTATGGATCTGGAGGAGGCATATGATAAGAGTTGATAGAGATGCTCTGTGGAAGGTATTAAGAATATATGGTGTGGGAGGCAAGTTGTTAGAAGCAGTGAAAAGTTTTTATCGAGGATGTAAGGCATGTGTACATGTAGGAAGAGAGGAAAGTGATTGGTTCTCAGTGAATGTAGGTTTGCGGCAGGGGTGTGTGATGTCTCCATGGTTGTTTAATTTGTTTATGGATGGGGTTGTTAGGGAGGTGAATGCAAGAGTTTTGGAAAGAGGGGCAAGTATGAAGTCTGTTGTGGATGAGAGAGCTTGGGAAGTGAGTCAGTTGTTGTTTGCTGATGATACAGCACTGGTGGCTGATTCATGTGAGAAACTGCAGAAGCTGGTGACTGAGTTTGGTAATGTGTGTGAAAGAAGAAAGTTAAGAGTAAATGTGAATAAGAGCAAGGTAATTAGGTACAGTAGGGTTGAGGGTCAAGTCAATTGGGAGGTGAGTTTGAATGGAGAAAAACTGGAGGAAGTAAAGTGTTTTAGATATCTGGGAGTGGATCTGGCAGCGGATGGAACCATGGAAGCGGAAGTGATCTTAGGGTGGGGAGGGGGCGAAAATCCTGGGAGCCTTGAAGAATGTTTGGAAGTCGAGAACATTATCTCGGAAAGCAAAAATGGGTATGTTTGAAGGAATAGTGGTTCCAACAATGTTGTATGGTTGCGAGGCGTGGGCTATGGATAGAGTTGTGCGCAGGAGGGTGGATGTGCTGGAAATGAGATGTTTGATGACAATGTGTGGTGTGAGGTGGTTTGATCGAGTAAGTAATGTAAGGGTAAGAGAGATGTGTGGAAATAAAAAGAGTGTGGTTGAGAGAGCAGAAGAGGGTGTTTTGAAATGGTTTGGGCACATGGAGAGAATGAGTGAGGAAAGATTGACCAAGAGGATATATGTGTCGGAGGTGGAGGGAACGAGGAGAAGTGGGAGACCAAATTGGAGGTGGAAAGATAGAGTGAAAAAGATTTTGAGTGATCGGGGCCTGAACATGCAGGAGGGTGAAAGGCGGGCAAGGAATAGAGTGAATTGGATCGATGTGGTATACCGGGGTTGACGTGCTGTCAGTGGATTGAATCAGGGCATGTGAAGTGTCTGGGGTAAACCATGGAAAGTTGTGTGGGGCCTGGATGTGGAAAGGAGCTGTGGTTTCGGGCATTATTGCATGACAGCTAGAGACTGAGTGTGAATGAATGAGGCCTTTGTTGTCTTTTCCTAGCGCTACCTTGCACACATGAGGGGGGAGGGGGATGGTACTCCATGTGTGGCGAGGTGGCGATGGGAATGAATAAAGGCAGACAGTGTAAATGGTGTGCATGGGTATATATGTATGTGTCTGTGCGTATATATATATATGCGTACATTGAGATGTATAGGTATGTATATTTGCGTGTGTGGACGTGTGTGTACATACATGTGTATGGGGGTGGGTTGGGCCATTTCATTCGTCTGTTTCCTTGCGCTACCTCGCAAACGCGGGAGACAGCGACAACGCAAAATAAATAAAGAAATAAATATATATATATATAAACCTAAATGACAATTGTCATTTAGGTTAGAACTTTTGAGCGTAGCTAATCAATCTTCTAGCATCAATATTGTAGTGTTAATTTTTCATGTGCTTTGGTAACTGACTAGATTTATGTAAACAGATAAGCTATGAAAAAAGAAAAATATTGGTTCGATCTTCCCATCAGCCCTACCTATGATACCACATAAAGAATAATTTGTGGGTGGGGGTAAATTGTATTTCTGTTTTGAAGGTGATGAACCTAATTTTGCGTAAGTGTACCCATCTGTTTATTAAACCTAGACATTAACTTTGTGTCCAATACTGGTTGTTGAATTTACTAGTTCAAAACTTTAACAGCATAATTTTATTTTTTCCATACATAGAGGATAGGAGATAGGGGAGAGAGAATACTTCCCACGTATTCCCTGTGTGTCGTAGAAGGCGACTAGAAGGGAAGGGAGCAGGAGGCTGGAAATCCTCCCCTCATTCTTTTTTTCTTTAATTTTCCAAAAAAAGGAACAGAGAAGGGAGCCAGGTGAGGATATTCCCTCAAAGGCCCAGTCCTCTGTTCTTAACGCTACCTCGCTAATGCGGGAAATGGCGAATAGTATGAGAGAAAGAAAGAAATATATATATATATATATTTTATTATACTTGTCACTGTCTCCTACATTAGCGAAGTAGCGCAAGGAAACAGACAAAAGAATGGCCCAACACACCCACATACACATGTATATACATACCTGTCCACACACAGACATATACATATATGCACATGTACAAAGTTCATACTGTCTGTCCTTATTCATTCCCATCACCACCCCACCACACATTAAATGACAACCCCCTCCCCCCGCATGTGTGAAAGATAGCACTAGGAAAAAACAACAAAGGCCACATTCGTTCACACTCAATCTCTAGCTGTCATGTATAATGCTCCAAAACCACAGCTCCCTTTCCACATCCAGACCCCACACAACTTTCCATGGTTTACCCCAGACGCTTCACATGCCCTGGTTCAATCCATTGACAGCACTTCGACCCTGGTATACCACATTGTTCCAATTCACTCTATTCCTTGGAAGCCTTTCACCCTCCTGCATGTTCAGGCCCAGATCACTCAAAATCCTTTCCACTCCATCTTTCCACCTCCAATTTGGTCTCCCACTTCTCCTCGTTCCCTCCACCTCTGACACATATATCCTCTTTGTCAATCTTTCCTCACTCATTCTCTCCATGTGACCAAACCATTTCAAAACATCCCGCTTCTGCTCTCTCAACCATACTCTTTTTATTACCACACATCTCTCTTACCCATTCATTACTTACTCGATCAAACCACCTCACACCACATATTGTCCTCAAACATCTCATTTCCAACACATCCACCCTCCTCCACACAACTCTATCCATAGCCCACACCTCAAAACCATATAACATTATTGGAACCACTATTCCTTCAAACATACCCATTTTTACTTTCCGAGATAACGTTCTCGCCTTCCACACATTCTTCAACGCTCCCAGAACTTTCGCTCCCTCCCCCACCCTATGACTCACTTCCGCTTACATGGTTCCATCCGCTGCCAAATCCACTCCCAGATATCTAAAACTGTTCACTTCCTCCAGCTTTTCTCCATTAAAACGTACTTTCCAATTGACTTGTCCCTCAACTCTACTGTACCTAATAACGTTGCTCTTATTCACATTTACTCTCAGCTTTCTTCTTTCACACACTTTACCAAACTCAGTCACCAGTTTCTGCAGTTTCTCACCCGAATCAGCCATCAGTGCTGTATATTCAGCGAGCAACAACTGACTCACTTCCCAAGCTCTCTCATCCACAACAGACTGCATACTTGCCCCTCTCTCCAAAACTAGCATTCACCTCCCTAACAACCCTATTCATATGGGGAGATGAATGCTAGAGAATATATATATATATATATTTCTTTCTTTCCTTTTAAACTATTCGTCATTTCCCGCATTAGCAAGGTAGCGTTAAGAACAGAGGACTGGGCCTTTTTTGGAATATACTTACCTGGCCCCCTCTGTTCCTTCTTTTGGAAAATTAGAAAAAAAAAAAAAAAATGAGAGGGGAGGATTTCTAGCCCCCCGCTCCCTCCCCTTTTAGTCGCCTTCTACGACACACAGGGAATACGTGGGAAGTATTCTTAATCCCCTATCCCCAGGGATACATATATATATATATATATACATATATATATATATATATATATATATATATATATATATATATATATATATATATATAGATTTATGTGCTGAAAAAGGACTGGTGATTGGGAATACCTGGTTTAAAAAGCGAGATATACATAAGTATACGTATGTAAGTAGGAGAGATGGCCAGAGAGCGTTATTGGATTACGTGTTAATTGACAGGCGCGCGAAAGAGAGACTTTTGGATGTTAATGTGCTGAGAGGTGCAACTGGAGGGATGCCTGATCATTATCTTGTGGAGGCAAAGGTGAAGATTTGTATGGGTTTTCAGAAAAGAAGAGTGAATGTTGGGGTGAAGAGGGTGGTGAGAGTAAGTGAGCTTGGGAAGGAGACTTGTTTGAGGAAGTACCAGGAGAGACTGAGTACACAATGGAAAAAGGTCAGAACAATGGAAGTAAGGGGAGTGGGGGAGGAATGGGATGTATTTAGGGAATCAGTGATGGATTGCACAAAAGATGCTTGTGGCATGAGAAGAGTGGGAGGTGGGTTGATTAGAAAGGGTAGTGAGTGGTGGGATGAAGAAGTAAGATTATTAGTGAAAGAGAAGAGAGAGGCATTTGGACGATTTTTGCTGGGAAAAAATGCAATTGAGTGGGAGATGTATAAAAGAAAGAGACAGGAGGTCAAGAGAAAGGTGCAAGAGGTGAAAAAGAGGGCAAATGAGAGTTGGGGTGAGAGAGTATCATTAAATTTTAGGGAGAATAAAAAGATGTTCTGGAAGGAGGTAAATAAAGTGCGTAAGACAAGGGAGCAAATGGGAAATTCAGTGAAGGGCGCAAATGGGGAGGTGATAACAAGTAGTGGTGATGTGACAAGGAGATGGAGTGAGTATTTTGAAGGTTTGTTGAATGTGTTTGATGATAGAGTGGCAGATATAGGGTGATTTGGTCGAGGTGGTGTGCAAAGTGAGAGGGTTAGGGAAAATGATTTGGTAAACAGAGAAGAGGTAGTAAAAGCTTTGCGGAAGATGAAAGCCGGCAAGGCAGCAGGTTTGGATGGTATTGCAGTGGAATTTATTAAAAAAGGGGGTGACTGTATTATTAACTGGTTGGTAAGGTTATTTAAAGTATGTATGACTCATGGTGAGGTGCCTGAGGATTGTTGGAATGCGTGCATAGCGCCATTGTACAAAGGCAAAGGGGATAAGAGTGAGTGCTCAAAAATTACAGAGGTATAAGTTTGTTGAGTATTCCTGGTAAATTATATGGGAGGGTATTGATTGAGAGGGTGAAGGCATGTACAGAGCATCAGATTGGGGAAGAGCAGTGTGGTTTCAGAAGTGGTAGAGGATGTGTGGATCAGGTGTTTGCTTTGAAGAATGTATGTGAGAAATACTTAGAAAAGCAAATGGATTTGTATGTAGCATTTATGGATCTGGAGAAGGCATATGATAGAGTTGATAGAGATGCTCTGTGGAAGGTATTAAGAATATATGGTGTGGGAGGCAAGCTGTTAGAAGCAGTGAAAAGTTTTTATCGAGGATGTAAGGCATGTGTACGTGTAGGAAGAGAGGAAAGTGATTGGTTCTCAGTGAATGTAGGTTTGCGGCAGGGGTGTGTGATGTCTCCATGGTTGTTTAATTTGTTTATGGATGGGGTTGTTAGGGAGGTGAATGCAAGAGTTTTGGAAGAGGGGCAAGTATGAAGTCTGTTGGGGATGAGAGAGCTTGGGAAGTGAGTCAGTTGTTGTTCGCTGATGATACAGCGCTGGTGGCTGATTCATGTGAGAAACTGCAGAAGCTGGTGACTGAGTTTGGTAAAGTGTGTGAAAGAAGAAAGTTAAGAGTATATGTGAATAAGAGCAAGGTTATTA
Organism: Panulirus ornatus; assembly: GCF_036320965.1. NCBI lineage: Eukaryota > Metazoa > Arthropoda > Malacostraca > Decapoda > Palinuridae > Panulirus > Panulirus ornatus. Next base: position 2,185,788 of record NC_092275.1, read on the forward strand.
GGTACAGTAGGGTTGAGGGTCAAGTCAATTGGGAGGTGAGTTTGAATGGAGAAAAACTGGAGGAAGTGAAGTGTTTTAGATATCTGGGAGTGGATCTGGCAGCGGATGGAACCATGGAAGCGGAAGTGGATCATAGGGTGGGGGAGGGGGCGAAAATTCTGGGAGCCTTGAAGAATGTGTGGAAGTCGAGAACATTATCTCGGAAAGCAAAAATGGGTATGTTTGAAGGAATAGTGGTTCCAACAATGTTGTATGGTTGCGAGGCGTGGGCTATGGATAGAGTTGTGCGCAGGAGGATGGATGTGCTGGAAATGAGATGTTTGAGGACACTGTGTGGTGTGAGGTGGTTTGATCGAGTAAGTAACGTAAGGGTAAGAGAGATGTGTGGAAATAAAAAGAGCGTGGTTGAGAGAGCAGAAGAGGGTGTTTTGAAATGGTTTGGGCACATGGAGAGAATGAGTGAGGAAAGATTGACCAAGAGGATATATGTGTCGGAGGTGGAGGGAACGAGGAGAAGAGGGAGACCAAATTGGAGGTGGAAAGATGGAGTGAAAAGATTTTGTGTGATCGGGGCCTGAACATGCAGGAGGGTGAAAGGAGGGCAAGGAATAGAGTGAATTGGAGCGATGTGGTATACCGGGGTTGACGTGCTGTCAGTGGATTGAATCAGGGCATGTGAAGCGTCTGGGGTAAACCATGGAAAGCTGTGTAGGTATGTATATTTGCGTGTGTGGACGTATGTATATACATGTGTATGGGGGTGGGTTGGGCCATTTCTTTCGTCTGTTTCCTTGCGCTACCTCGCAAACGCGGGAGACAGCGACAAAGCAAAAAAAAAAAAAAAAAAAAAAAAAAAAAAAAAAAAAAAAAATTATATATATATATATATATATATATATATATATATATATATATATATATATAAATATATATATATATATGATTTGAATGCAAAGGTGAGTAATGTGGCAGTTGAGGGAATAATTGGTATACATGGGGTGTTCAGTGTTGTAAATGGAAATGGTGAAGAGCTTGTAGATTTATGTGCTGAAAAAGAACTGATGATTGGGAATACCTGGTTTAAAAAGCGAGATATACATAAGTATACTTATGTAAGTAGGAGAGATGGCCAGAGAGCGTTATTGGATTACGTGTTAATTGACAGGCGTGCGAAAGAGAGACTTTTGGATGTTAATGTGCTGAGAGGTGCAACTGGAGGGATGTCTGATCATTATCTTGTGGAGGCTAAGGTGAAGATTTGTATGGGTTTTCAGAAAAGAAGAGTGAATGTTGGGGTGAAGAGGGTGGTGAGAGTAAGTGAGCTTGAGAAGGAGACCTGTGTGAGGAAGTACCAGGAGAGACTGAGTACAGAATGGAAAAAGGTGAGAACAATGGAAGTAAGGGGAGTGGGGGAGGAATGGGATGTATTTAGGGAATCAGTGATGGATTGCGCAAAAGATGCTTGTGGCATGAGAAGAGTGGGAGGTGGGTTGATTAGAAAGGGTAGTGAGTGGTGGGATGAAGAAGTAAGAGTATTAGTGAAAGAGAAGAGAGAGGCATTTGGACGATTTTTGCAGGGAAAAAATGCAATTGAGTGGGAGATGTATAAAAGAAAGAGACAGGAGGTCAAGAGAAAGGTGCAAGAGGTGAAAAAAAGGGCAAATGAGAGTTGGGGTGAGAGAGTATCATTAAATTTTAGGGAGAATAAAAAGATGTTCTGGAAGGAGTTAAATAAAGTGCGTAAGACAAGGGAGCAAATGGGAACTTCGGTGAAGGGCGCAAGTGGGGAGGTGATAACAAGTAGTGGTGATGTGAGAAGGAGATGGAGTGAGTATTTTGAAGGTTTGTTGAATGTGTTTGATGATAGAGTGGCAGATATAGGGTGTTTTGGTCGAGGTGGTGTGCAAAGTGAGAGGGTTAGGGAAAATGATTTGGTAAACAGAGAAGAGGTTGTGAAAGCTTTGCGGAAGATGAAAGCCGGCAAGGCAGCAGGTTTGGATGGTATTGCAGTGGAATTTATTAAAAAAGGGGGTGACTGTATTGTTGACTGGTTGGTAAGGTTATTTAATGTATGTATGACTCATGGTGAGGTGCCTGAGGATTGGCGGAATGCGTGCATAGTGCCATTGTACAAAGGCAAAGGGGATAAGAGTGAGTGCTCAAATTACAGAGGTATAAGTTTGTTGAGTATTCCTGGTAAATTATATGGGAGGGTATTGATTGAGAGGGTGAAGGCATGTACAGAGCATCAGATTGGGGAAGAGCAGTGTGGTTTCAGAAGTGGTAGAGGATGTGTGGATCAGGTGTTTGCTTTGAAGAATGTATGTGAGAAATACTTAGAAAAGCAAATGGATTTGTATGTAGCATTTATGGATCTGGAGAAGGCATATGATAGAGTTGATAGAGATGCTCTGTGGAAGGTATTAAGAATATATGGTGTGGGAGGAAAGTTGTTAGAAGCAGTGAAAAGTTTTTATCGAGGATGTAAGGCATGTGTACGTGTAGGAAGAGAGGAAAGTGATTGGTTCTCAGTGAATGTAGGTTTGCAGCAGGGGTGTGTGATGTCTCCATGGTTGTTTAATATGTTTATGGATGGGGTTGTTAGGGAGGTAAATGCAAGAGTTTTGGAAAGAGGGGCAAGTATGAAGTCTGTTGGGGATGAGAGAGCTTGGGAAGTGAGTCAGTTGTTGTTCGCTGATGATACAGCGCTGGTGGCTGATTCATGTGAGAAACTGCAGAAGCTGGTGACTGAGTTTGGAAAAGTGTGTGGAAGAAGGGCTTCACATGCCCTGCTTCAATCCACTGACAGCACGTCAACCCCGGTATACCACATCGCTCCAATTCACTCTATTCCTTGCCCTCCTTTCACCCTCCTGCATGCTCAGGCCCCGATCACACAAAATCTTTTTCACTCCATCTTTCCACCTCAAATTTAGTCTCCCTCTTCTCCTTGTTCCCTCCACCTCCAACACATATATCCTCTTGGTCAATCTTTCCTCACTCATCCTCTCCATGTGCCCAAACCACTTCAAAACACCCTCTTCTGCTCTCTCAACCACGCTCTTTTTATTTCCACACATCTCTCTTACCCTTACGTTACTCACTCGATCAAACCACCTCACACCACACATTGTCCTCAAACATCTCATTTCCAGCACATCCATCCTCCTGCGCACAACTCTATCCATAGCCCACGCCTCGCAACCATACAACATTGTTGGAACCACTATTCCTTCAAACATACCCATTTTTGCTTTCCGAGATAATGTTCTCGACTTCCAAACATTCTTCAAGGCCCCCCAGGATTTTCGCCCCCTCCCCCACCCTATGATCCACTTCCGCTTCCATGGTTCCATCCGCTGCCAGATCCACTCCCAGATATCTAAAACACTTCACTTCCTCCAGTTTTTCTCCATTTAAACTCACCTCCCAATTGACTTGACCCTCAACCCTACTGTACCTAATAACCTTGCTCTTATTCACATTTACTCTTAACTTTCTTCTTCCACACACTTTTCCAAACTCAGTCACCAGCTTCTGCAGTTTCTCACATGAATCAGCCACCAGCGCTGTATCATCAGCGAACAACAACTGACTCACTTCCCAAACTCTCTCATCCCCAACAGACTTCATACTTGCTCCTCTTTCCAAAACTCTTGCATTTACCTCCCTAACAACCCCATCCATAAACATATTAAACAACCATGGAGACATCACACACCCCTGCCGCAAACCTACATTCACTGAGAACCAATCACTTTCCTCTCTTCCTACACGTACACATGCCTTACATCCTCGATAAAAACTTTTCACTGCTTCTAACAACTTTCCTCCCACACCATATATTCTTAATACCTTCCACAGAGCATCTCTATCAACTCTATCATATGCCTTCTCCAGATCCATAAATGCTACATACAAATCCATTTGCTTTTCTAAGTATTTCTCACATACATTCTTCAAAGCAAACACCTGATCCACACATCCTCCACCACTTCTGAAACCACACTGCTCTTCCCCAATCTGATGCTCTGTACATGCCTTCACCCTCTCAATCAATACCCTCCCATATAATTTACCAGGAATACTCAACAAACTTATACCTCTGTAATTTGAGCACTCACTCTTATCCCCTTTCCCTTTGTACAATGGCACTATGCACGCATTCCGCCAATCCTCAGGCACCTCACCATGAGTCATACATACATTAAATAACCTTACCAACCAGTCAACAATACAGTCACCCCCTTTTTTAATAAATTCCACTGCAATACCATCCAAACCTGCTGCCTTGCCGGCTTTCATCTTCCGCAAAGCTTTCACTACCTCTTCTCTGTTTACCAAATCATTTTCCCTAACCCTCTCACTTTGCACACCCCCTCGACCAAAGCACCCTATATCTGCCACTCTATCATCAAACACATTCAACAAACCTTCAAAATACTCACTCCATCTCCTTCTCACATCACCACTACTTGTTATCACCTCCCCACTTGCGCCCTTCACCGAAGTTCCCATTTGCTCCCTTGTCTTACGCACTTTATTTACCTCCTTCCAGAACATCTTTTTATTCTCCCTAAAATTTAATGATACTCTCTCACCCCAACTCTCATTTGCCCTTTTTTTCACCTCTTGCACCTTTCTCTTGACCTCCGGTCTCTTTCTTTTATACATCTCCCACTCAATTGTTCTTTTTCCCTGCAAAAATCGTCCAAATGCCTCTCTCTTCTCTTTCACTAATACTCTTACTTCTTCATCCCACCACTCACTACCCTTTCTAATCAACCCACCTCCCACTCTTCTCATGCCACAAGCATCTTTTGCGCAATCCATCACTGATTCCCTAAATACATCCCATTCCTCCCCCACTCCCCTTACTTCCATTGTTCTCACCTTTTTCCATTCTGTACTCAGTCTCTCCTGGTACTTCCTCACACAGGTCTCCTTCTCAAGCTCACTTACTCTCACCACCCTCTTCACCCCAACATTCACTCTTCTTTTCTGAAAACCCATACAAATCTTCACCTTAGCCTCCACAAGATAATGATCAGACATCCCTCCAGTTGCACCTCTCAGCACATTAACATCCAAAAGTCTCTCTTTCGCACGCCTGTCAATTAACACGTAATTCAATAACGCTCTCTGGCCATCTCTCCTACTTACATAAGTATACTTATGTATATCTCGCTTTTTAAACCAGGTATTCCCAATCATCAGTCCTTTTTCAGCACATAAATCTACAAGCTCTTCACCATTTCCATTTACAACACTGAACACCCCATGTATACCAATTATTCCCTCAACTGCCACATTACTCACCTTTGCATTCAAATCACCCATCACTATGACCCGGTCTCGTGCATCAAAACCACTAACACACTCATTCAGCTGCTCCCAAAATACTTGCCTCTCTTGATCTTTCTTCTCATGCCCAGGTGCATATGCACCAACAATCACCCACCTCTCTCCATCAACTTTCAGTTTTACCCATATTAATCGAGAATTTACTTTCTTACACTCTATCACATACTCCCACAACTCCTGTTTCAGGAGTATTGCTACTCCTTCCCTTGCTCTTGTCCTCTCACTAACCCCTGACTTTACTCCCCAGACATTCCCAAACCACTCTTCCCCTTTGCCCTTGAGCTTCGTTTCACTCAGAGCCATAACATCCAGGTTCCTTTCCTCAAACATACTACCTATCTCTCCTTTTTTCACATCTTGGTTACATCCACACACATTTAGGCACCCCACTCTGAGCCTTCGAGGAGGATGAGCACTCCCCGCGTGACTCCTTCTTCTGTTTCCCATTTTAGAAAGTTAATACAAGGAGGGGAGGATTTCTGGTCCCCCGCTCCCGTCCCCTCTAGTCGCTTTCCACGACACGCGAGGAATACGTGGGAAGTATTCTTTCACCCCTATCCCCAGGGATAATATACATATATATACACATATACACATACACACACATACACATACATACGCACATATACACACACACACACATACATATATATACATATATACATATATACATACATATTTTTTTTTTTTTTTCTTAATACTTTGTCGCTGTCTCCCGCGTTTGCGAGGTAGCGCAAGGAAACAGACGAAAGAAATGGCCCAACCCTCCCCATACACATGTACATACACACGTCCACACACGCAAATATACATACCTACACAGCTTTCCATGGTTTACCCCGGACGCTTCACATGCCTTGATTCAATCCACTGACAGCACGTCAACCCCTGTATACCACATCGCTCCAATTCACTCTATTCCTTGCCCTCCTTTCACCCTCCTGCATGTTCAGGCCCCGATCACACAAAATCCTCTTCACTCCATCTTTTCACCTCCAATTTGGTCTCCCTCTTCTCCTCGTTCCCTCCACCTCCGACACATATATCCTCTTGGTCAATCTTTCCTCACTCATTCTCTCCATGTGCCCAAGCCATTTCAAAACACCCTCTTCTGCTCTCTCAACCACGCTCTTTTTATTTCCACACATCTCTCTCACCCTTACGTTACTTACTCGATCAAACCACCTCACACCACACATTGTCCTCAAACATCTCATTTCCAGCACATCCATCCTCCTGCGCACAACTCTATCCATAGCCCACGCCTCGCAACCATACAACATTGTTGGAACTACTATTCCTTCAAACATACCCATTTTTGCTTTCCGGGATAATGTTCTCGACTTCCACACATTTTTCAAGGCTCCCAAAATTTTCGCCCCCTCCCCCACCCAATGATCCACTTCCGCTTCCATGGTTCCATCCGCTGACAGATCCACTCCCAGATATCTAAAACACTTCACTTCCTCCAGTTTTTCTCCATTCAAACTCACCTCCCAATTGACTTGACCCTCAACCCTACTGTACCTAATAACCTTGCTCTTATTCACATTTACTCTTAACTTTCTTCTTCCACACACTTTACCAAACTCCGTCACCAGCTTCTGCAGTTTCTCACATGAATCCGCCACCAGCGCTGTATCATCAGCGAACAACAACTGACTCACTTCCCAAGCTCTCTCATCCCCAACAGACTTCATACTTGCCCCTCTTTCCAAGACTCTTGCATTTACCTCCCTAACAACCCCATCCATAAACAAATTAAACAACCATGGAGACATCACACACCCCTGCCGCAAACCTACATTCACTGAGAACCAATCACTTTCCTCTCTTCCTACACGTACACATGCCTTACATCCTCGATAAAAACTTTTCACTGCTTCTAACAACTTGCCTCCCACACCATATATTCTTAATACCTTCCACAGAGCATCTCTATCAACTCTATCATATGCCTTCTCCAGATCCATAAATGCTACATACAAATCCATTTGCTTTTCTAAGTATTTCTCACATACATTCTTCAAAGCAAACACCTGATCCACGCATCCTCTCCCACTTCTGAAACCACACTGCTCTTCCCCAATCTGATGCTCTGTACATGCCTTCACCCTCTCAATCAATACCCTCCCATATAATTTACCAGGAATACTCAACAAACTTATACCTCTGTAATTTGAGCACTCACTCTTATCCCCTTTGCCTTTGTACAATGGCACTATGCACGCATTCCGCCAATCCTCAGGCACCTCACCATGAGTCATACATACATTAAATAACCTTACCAACCAGTCAACAATACAGTCACCCCCTTTTTTAATAAATTCCACTGCAATACCATCCAAACCTGCTGCCTTGCCGGCTTTCATCTTCCGCAAAGCTTTTACTACCTCTTCTCTGTTTACCAAATCATTTTCCCTAACCCTCTCACTTTGCACACCACCTCGACCCAAACACCCTATATCTGCCACTCTGTCATCAGACACATTCAACAAACCTTCAAAATACTCATTCCATCTCCTTCTCGCATCACCACTACTTGTTATCACCTCCCCATTTACGCCCTTCACTGAAGTTCCCATTTGCTCCCTTGTCTTACGCACCCTATTTACCTCCTTCCAGAACATCTTTTTATTCTCCCTAAAATTTACTGATAGTCTCTCACCCCAACTCTCATTTGCCCTTTTTTTCACCTCTTGCACCTTTCTCTTGACCTCCTGTCTCTTTCTTTTATACTTCTCCCACTCAATTTCATTTTTTCCCTGCAAAAATCGTCCAAATGCCTCTCTCTTCTCTTTCACTAATACTCTTACTTCTTCATCCCACCACTCACTACCCTTTCTAATCAACCCACCTCCCACTCTTCTCATGCCACAAGCATCTTTTGCGCAATCCATCACTGATTCCCTAAATACATCCCATTCCTCCCCCACTCCCCTTACTTCCATTGTTCTCACCTTTTTCCATTCTGTACTCAGTCTCTCCTGGTACTTCCTCACACAGGTCTCCTTCTCAAGCTCACTTACTCTCACCACCCTCTTCACCCCAACATTCACTCTTCTTTTCTGAAAACCCATACAAATCTTCACCTTAGCCTCCACAAGATAATGATCAGACATCCCTCCAGTTGCACCTCTCAGCACATTAACATCCAAAAGTCTCTCTTTCGCACACCTGTCAATTAACACGTAATTCAATAACGCTCTCTGGCCATCTCTCCTACTTACATAAGTATACTTATGTATATCTCGCTTTTTAAACCAGGTATTCCCAATCATCAGTCCTTTTTCAGCACATAAATCTACAAGCTCTTCACCATTTCCATTTACAACACTGAACACCCCATGTATACCAATTATTCCCTCAACTGCCACATTACTCACCTTTGCATTCAAATCACCCATCACTATGACCCGGTCTCGTGCATCAAAACCACTAACACACTCATTCAGCTGCTCCCAAAATACTTGCCTCTCTTGATCTTTCTTCTCATGCCCAGGTGCATATGCACCAACAATCACCCACCTCTCTCCATCAACTTTCAGTTTTACCCATATTAATCGAGAATTTACTTTCTTACACTCTATCACATACTCCCACAACTCCTGTTTCAGGAGTATTGCTACTCCTTCCCTTGCTCTTGTCCTCTCACTAACCCCTGACTTTACTCCCCAGACATTCCCAAACCACTCTTCCCCTTTGCCCTTGAGCTTCGTTTCACTCAGAGCCATAACATCCAGGTTCCTTTCCTCAAACATACTACCTATCTCTCCTTTTTTCACATCTTGGTTACATCCACACACATTTAGGCACCCCACTCTGAGCCTTCGAGGAGGATGAGCACTCCCCGCGTGACTCCTTCTTCTGTTTCCCATTTTAGAAAGTTAATACAAGGAGGGGAGGATTTCTGGTCCCCCGCTCCCGTCCCCTCTAGTCGCTTTCCACGACACGCGAGGAATACGTGGGAAGTATTCTTTCACCCCTATCCCCAGGGATAATATACATATATATACACATATACACATACACACACATACACATACATACGCACATATACACACACACACACATACATATATATACATATATACATATATACATACATATTTTTTTTTTTTTTTCTTAATACTTTGTCGCTGTCTCCCGCGTTTGCGAGGTAGCGCAAGGAAACAGACGAAAGAAATGGCCCAACCCTCCCCATACACATGTACATACACACGTCCACACACGCAAATATACATACCTACACAGCTTTCCATGGTTTACCCCGGACGCTTCACATGCCTTGATTCAATCCACTGACAGCACGTCAACCCCTGTATACCACATCGCTCCAATTCACTCTATTCCTTGCCCTCCTTTCACCCTCCTGCATGTTCAGGCCCCGATCACACAAAATCCTCTTCACTCCATCTTTTCACCTCCAATTTGGTCTCCCTCTTCTCCTCGTTCCCTCCACCTCCGACACATATATCCTCTTGGTCAATCTTTCCTCACTCATTCTCTCCATGTGCCCAAGCCATTTCAAAACACCCTCTTCTGCTCTCTCAACCACGCTCTTTTTATTTCCACACATCTCTCTCACCCTTACGTTACTTACTCGATCAAACCACCTCACACCACACATTGTCCTCAAACATCTCATTTCCAGCACATCCATCCTCCTGCGCACAACTCTATCCATAGCCCACGCCTCGCAACCATACAACATTGTTGGAACTACTATTCCTTCAAACATACCCATTTTTGCTTTCCGGGATAATGTTCTCGACTTCCACACATTTTTCAAGGCTCCCAAAATTTTCGCCCCCTCCCCCACCCAATGATCCACTTCCGCTTCCATGGTTCCATCCGCTGACAGATCCACTCCCAGATATCTAAAACACTTCACTTCCTCCAGTTTTTCTCCATTCAAACTCACCTCCCAATTGACTTGACCCTCAACCCTACTGTACCTAATAACCTTGCTCTTATTCACATTTACTCTTAACTTTCTTCTTCCACACACTTTACCAAACTCCGTCACCAGCTTCTGCAGTTTCTCACATGAATCAGCCACCAGCGCTGTATCATCAGCGAACAACAACTGACTCACTTCCCAAGCTCTCTCATCCCCAACAGACTTCATACTTGCCCCTCTTTCCAAGACTCTTGCATTTACCTCCCTAACAACCCCATCCATAAACAAATTAAACAACCATGGAGACATCACACACCCCTGCCGCAAACCTACATTCACTGAGAACCAATCACTTTCCTCTCTTCCTACACGTACACATGCCTTACATCCTCGATAAAAACTTTTCACTGCTTCTAACAACTTGCCTCCCACACCATATATTCTTAATACCTTCCACAGAGCATCTCTATCAACTCTATCATATGCCTTCTCCAGATCCATAAATGCTACATACAAATCCATTTGCTTTTCTAAGTATTTCTCACATACATTCTTCAAAGCAAACACCTGATCCACGCATCCTCTCCCACTTCTGAAACCACACTGCTCTTCCCCAATCTGATGCTCTGTACATGCCTTCACCCTCTCAATCAATACCCTCCCATATAATTTACCAGGAATACTCAACAAACTTATACCTCTGTAATTTGAGCACTCACTCTTATCCCCTTTGCCTTTGTACAATGGCACTATGCACGCATTCCGCCAATCCTCAGGCACCTCACCATGAGTCATACATACATTAAATAACCTTACCAACCAGTCAACAATACAGTCACCCCCTTTTTTAATAAATTCCACTGCAATACCATCCAAACCTGCTGCCTTGCCGGCTTTCATCTTCCGCAAAGCTTTTACTACCTCTTCTCTGTTTACCAAATCATTTTCCCTAACCCTCTCACTTTGCACACCACCTCGACCCAAACACCCTATATCTGCCACTCTGTCATCAGACACATTCAACAAACCTTCAAAATACTCATTCCATCTCCTTCTCGCATCACCACTACTTGTTATCACCTCCCCATTTACGCCCTTCACTGAAGTTCCCATTTGCTCCCTTGTCTTACGCACCCTATTTACCTCCTTCCAGAACATCTTTTTATTCTCCCTAAAATTTACTGATAGTCTCTCACCCCAACTCTCATTTGCCCTTTTTTTCACCTCTTGCACCTTTCTCTTGACCTCCTGTCTCTTTCTTTTATACTTCTCCCACTCAATTTCATTTTTTCCCTGCAAAAATCGTCCAAATGCCTCTCTCTTCTCTTTCACTAATACTCTTACTTCTTCATCCCACCACTCACTACCCTTTCTAAACAGCCCACCTCCCACTCTTCTCATGCCACAAGCATCTTTTGCGCAATCCATCACTGATTCCCTAAATACATCCAATTCCTCCCCCACTCCCCTTACTTCCATTGTTCTCACCTTTTTCCATTCTGTACACAGTCTCTCCTGATACTTCTTCACACAGGTCTCCTTCCCAAGCTCACTTACTCTCACCACCTTCTTCACCCCAACATTCACTCTTCTTTTCTGAAAACCCATACTAATCTTCACCTTAGCCTCCACAAGATAATGATCAGACATCCCTCCAGTTGCACCTCTCAGCACATTGACATCCAAAAGTCTCTCTTTCGCACGCCTGTCAATTAACACGTAATCCAATAACGCTCTCTGGCCATCTCTCCTACTTACATATATATACATATATATATATATATATATATATATATATATATATATATATATATATATATATATATATATACATACCATCCTCCTCGAAGGCTCATATTGGGGTGTCTAAATGTGTGTGGATGTAACCAAGATGAGAAAAAAGGAGAGATAGGTAGTATGTTTAACGAAAGAAAGCTGGATGTTTTGGCTCTGAGTGAAATGAGGCTCAAGGGTAAAGGGGATGAGTGGTTTGGGAATGTCTTGGGAGTAAAGTCAGGGGTTCATGAGAGGACAAGAGCAAGGGAAGGAGTAGCACTTCTCCTGAAACAGAAGTGGTGGGAGTAGGTGATAGAGTGTAAGAAAGTAAACTCTAGATTGATATGGGTAAAACTGAAAGTTGATGGAGAGAGATGGGTGATTATTGGTGCATATGCACCTGGGCATGAGAAGAAAGATCATGAGAGGCAAGTGTTTTGGGAGCAGCTGAATGAGTGTTAGTGGTTTTGATGCACGAGACCGGGTTATAGTGATGGGTGATTTGAATGCAAAGGTGAGTAATGTGGCAGTTGAGGGAATAACTGGTATACATGGGGTGTTCGGTGTTGTAAATGGAAATGGCGAAGAGCTTGTAGATTTATGTGCTGAAAAAGGACTGATGATTGGGAATACCTGGTTTAAAAAGAAAGATATACATAAGTATACGTATGTAAGTAGGAGAGATGGCCAGAGCGTTATTGGCTTACGTATTAATTGATAGGCGCACGAAAGAGAGACTTTTGGATGTTAATGTGCTGAGAGGTGCAACTGGAGGGAGGTCTGATCATTATCTTGTGGAGGCGAAGGTGAAGATTTGAAGGGGTTTTCAGAAAAGAGGAGAGAATGTTGGGGTGAAGAGAGTGTTGAGAGTAAGTGAGCTTGGGAAGGAGACTTGTGTGAGGAAGTACCAGGAGAGACTGAGTACCTCCCCATTAGCCCCTTTCACTGAAGTTCCCATTTGTTCCCTCATCTTATGCACTTTATTTACCTCCTTCCAAAACATCTTTTTATTCTCCCTAAACTTTAATGATACTCTCTCACCCCAACTTTCATTTGCCCTCTTTTTCACCTCTTGCACCTTTCTTTTGATCTCCTGCCTCTTTCTTTTATACATCTCCCAGCACCTTTCTTTTGATCTCCTGCCTCTTTCTTTTATACATCTCTCACTCATTTGCATTATTTCCCTGCAAAAATCGTCCAAATGCTCTCTCTTCTCTTCCACTAATAATCTTACTCCTTCATCCTACCACTCACTGCCCTTTCTAATCTGCCCACCTCCCACGCTTCTCATGCCACAAGCATCTTTTGCGCAAGCCATCACTGCTTCCCTAAATACATCCCATTCCTCCCCATACTCCCCTTACCCCCTTTGTGCTCACCTTTTTCCATTCCATACTCAGTCTCTCCTGGTACTTCCTCACACTAGGATCCTTCCCAAGCTCACTTACTCTCACCACTCTTTTCACCCCAACATTCTCTCTTCTTTTCTGAAAACCTCTACAAATCTTCACCTTCGTCTCCACAAGATAATGATCAGACATCCCTCCAGTTGCACCTCTCAGCACATTAACATTCAAAAGTCTCTCTTTCATGCACCTATCAATTTACATGTAATCCAATAACACTCTCTGGCCATCTCTCCCACTTACATACGTATACTTATGTATATCTCTCTTTTTAAATCAGGTATTCCCAATCACCAGTCCTTTTGCAGCACATAAATCTACAAGCTCTTCACCATTTCCATTTACAACACTGAACACCCCATGTACACCAATTATTCCCTCAACTGCCACACTACTCACCTTTGCATTCAGATCACCCACCACTATAACCCGGTCTCGTGCATCAAAACTACTGACACACTCAGCTCCTCCCAAAACACTTGCCTCTCATGATCTTTCTTTTCATGACAAGGAGCATAGGCACCAATAATCATCCATCTCTCTCCATCCACTTTCAGTCTTATCCATATCAATCTACAGTTTACTTTCTTACACTATCACATACTCCCACAACTCCTGCTTATGGAGTAAAGCTACGCCTCCCTTTGCTCTTGTCCTCTCACCAACCCCTGACTTTACTCTCAAGACATTCCCCAACCATTCTTCCCCTTTACCCTTAAGCTTCGTTTCACTCAGAGCCAAAACATCTAGATTCGTTTCCTCAAACATACTACCTATCACTCCTTTTTTCTCATCTTGGTTACATCCACACACATTTAAACAACCCAATCTGAGCCTTCGAGGAGGATGAGCACTCCCTAAATGACTCCTCCTGTTTCCCCTTTTAGAAAGTTACAATACATGGAGGGGAGGGTTTCTAGTCCCCCGCTCCTGTCCCCTAAAGTCATCTTCTACGACAAGCGGGGAAATGCATGGGAAGTATTCTTTCTCCCCTATCACCAGGGATACATATCAACATATACATAACATACATACACATACGCAGATATACAATTGTACATATTCATACTTGCTTGCCTTCATCCATTCCTGTCGCTATCCCGCCACACAGGAAATAGTGTCACTACCCCAAGCTTCAGTGAGGTTGCACCAGGAAAACAGACAAAACGGCCACATTCATTCAAACTCAGTCTCTAGCTTTCAAGTGTAATGCACCGAAATGGCAGCCCCCATCCACATCCAGGCCCCACAGACCTTTCCATGGTTTACCCCAGACGCTTCTCACGCCCTGGTTCAGTCCACTGACAGCAAGTCGACCCCAGTATACCACATCGTTCCAATTCACTCTATTCCTTGCACACCTCTCACCCTTCTGTATGTTCAGGCCCTGATCGCTCAAAATCTTTTTCACTCCTTCCATCTCCAATTCGGTCTCCTGCTCCTCCTTGTTCCCTTCACCTCTGGCACATTTATCCTCTTTGTTCAATCCTTCTTCACTCATATGGGGTTTCTGGCATTTCATCCAAAAATTCACATCCTCCCCATCTCTAAAGCAACATCTAATAACATAATAAACACAACCTTTCACTCTCAACTCCAGTTTTTCTTTTTTTTTTTTGCCAAATGAAAAAAAAAAATTTCCAATTTTCCCAATACAAAATCAGAACAGCAACACTGGCCTAGGTAGGCTGGTTGGGCTCCAAGGTCCCCATGACTGAATCACATCTCCCAGACCTGCTCTGTTGATTCTGAATATATGGTCTGGGAGGAATGCTGCTAAAAGCAGTGAAGAGTTTTTATCAAAAAGAATAAGGTGTGTGTGCAAGTACACAAGAGGAAGGTGAGTGGTTTCAGGTGAAGGTGGGTCTGCAGCAAGGGCATGTGTTGTCACTAAGGCTGTTCAATTTGTGGATGTGATGGTAAGGGAGCCTTAGAGTTGTTTTTCTATCTTCTTTCTCCCACGGTGCTTCAGGCAGATTAGATTAAAAATGAAAAGGCTGGTGTCTGAGTTTCTGCGATCAATGAATGGAAAATTACGAGATTAAATGTTAGCAGCAAATTCTTAGGTGTACCAGTGGAAAGAGACAGGTTATTTGAAGTGTTGAGTTTCAATATACAAAACTTGGAGGATGTGAAAAGTTATAGATAAAGCACTCTGGCAAGGGTATGTGATGTCAACTTGGTTGTTTAACATATTTATGGATGGAGTGGTAGGGGTGGTAAATGCAAGAGTTTTGGAGAGGGGGTGACTATACTGTCTGTTGGGGACAAGAGGCCCTGGGAAGTGAGTCAGTTGTTGTTCAACGATGATACAGCGCTGGTGGTTGATTCAAGTAAGAAACCGCAATAGTTGCTGACTGAGTTTAGAAGTGTGTGAAAGTAAGTTAAGAGTAAATGTGAATAAAAGCAAGGTTATTAGGTTCAGCACATTAGTTGGGATGTAAGTTTGAACAGAGAAAAATTGGAGGAAGTGAAGGGTTATGGATATCTGGGAACGGAATTGGCAGCGAATGGAACGATGGAAGCGGAAGTGGGTCATAGGGTGGGGGAAGGGGCAAAGGTTCTGGGAGCGATGAGGAATGTGTGGAAAGAGAGAACGTTATCTCAGAAAGCAAAAACGCATATGTTTGCTGGAATAGTAGTTCCAGCAATATCACATGGTAGTGTGGAGGAGGGTGGATGTGTTGGAAATGAAATGTTTGAGGACAATATGCGATGTCATTCATATTGATTAAGTAAAGAAAAGGGTAAGAGAGATGCGTGGTAATAAAAAGAGTGTGGTTGAATAAGCAGAAGAGGGTATGTTGAAACATTTTGGACAAATGGAACGAATGAGTGAGGATAGGTTGACAACGAGGATATAAGTGTCAAAGGTGGAGGGAACAAGGAGAAGCAGGAGACCAAACTGGAGGTAGAAGGATGGAGTGAAAAAGACTTTGAGAGATCAGGGCCTGAACATGCAGAAGGGTGAGAGGCGGGCAAGGAATAGATTGAACTGGAATGATACGGTATACTAGGGTTGGCATGCTCTCAATGGGCATGTGAAACATCTGGGGTGGGTAAACCACAGAAAGGTCTGAGGGGCTCAGCAGTAGAAAGGAGGCTCTAATTTTGGTGCATCACACACAAGAGTTGAGAGAGGATGAGAGCAAGTGAGGCCATTCTTTATCTGTTTCTTGTTACCCTTTTAAGTAATAAATGGCAAACAAGTATGAAAAAAAGGGTATCAAACATATAAGAAACCTTTGGCAAAAGACAACACATATGAATGTGCTCTTGGTGTTTGTGTGCTCATGTGTTAAACCCAAGAATCTAGCAGCAATAGTAGACTTTTCTTACATCACTACAGCAAATGGTTGGCGTAATGTTAAAGTTCATCATCTACTTCAGATGCAAATAATGAAGTTCAAAGCTCACCTTCTTTGTTTCATCATCAGGGTAACGCCAGAAACGAAGATACATTCCACTGAGGACACACCATCGCCTATTCCAAGCTCCAAATCCTCCTATGTCCTCAAACATGGTAAGGAAGCTTCGCTCTGTGATTCCACCCTCAAAACTGCAACTTACATGCATTAGAAGATGACCATCAAGGGGAGAGGAGAAAGGCACCTGAAAGGAATTAAATATAAATATAAACTTAATAATCCAAGGAAAAAATTCATTTATCCCTGAAACCTTTCTACATGAAAATGTGAGAGAGAAGCAGTAAATTTCACTGATCCCTTCTTCCATTATGATTATTTTCACCTAAATTGCAAATCTATCTAATGATGTTGTTTGTTCTTAAAGTCAACACTAAGAATTCTTTTTAATCATTTAGTTCCTATATTTCTATCCAATTTTCTTTTAAAGTCATCTTACTTGTGGTAAGCACCTGTTTAATTCCCTTTAAACGAAGGAAGCATACTGTTTTCACATTGTGTGTGTGCAGGTACAGTATGTATCTACCCAGTAAAACAGAGCAAGCACCATAATATGTCCTCAAGTGCTGGTGAATGTAACTGTCCAAAAAAAAGAATAAATATCATCTATATCCAAAATTGTTGTCTGGCAGTCCCCTGGGTCAAATGGCAAAGATGGGCAGGATAGGGCTTATAGTTAGTCTTCCCAATTTGCTGCATAGCAGGCCAAGAAGAATCAGTATAATTTCAGTACATCACATTCTCTTACCTTTGTGAGAGCTTAACCCTAAGCAAAAAACAATGGCTCACTCACTTCATGAGCTTTCATAGTAGCACTATACTGCAATAAACTTCAACAACATTTATATTTCATTTTCCTATATGCTCAACATGGCTTTTATAAATCTAACACTGACCCTTCCAAAACATCTGCTGTTGTAAAAGTAGAACGGAAGGCAGTTGTGCCAAGAGATCCTGCCCATGGACTAACTACTGGCAGTTATGCCAGTAACCTGCCAGTCAAGTAACTATACTCTTACAAGAAGATTAAGTAGCAGATATGCCAGTAAGCTGCTGAACTCCCTTCTTGCAAATCAAATAGAAAGTAGTCATGCCAGTAACCCTGCCATTATATCAACTATCCTCTTAAAAAGACAACAGGAAGCAGCTGTGCCAGTCAACCACCCTCTAACTAGAAAAATAAGCAGCAGATGTGTCAGTGGCCCTGCCATCGATCAACTACCCCCTTACAAGAGCAGGAGGCACCAGTGCCAGTGATCCTGCCACCAATCAACTACCCTCTTACAAGAACAGCCTGAGCCTTCAAGGAGGATAAACACTCCTTGCCTGGTCCTTTTTCTGTTTCCTATTTCAAAACTGAAATACAAGTTGCCTTCTACAACATGCAAGAAGTATGGAAGTAAAATTTTTCTACCCTACCTCAGGAGTGTTTCTTAATTTATCAAATTCTCTTTCCTCTTCTTCCATTTCCTAAGTTTCCTATATTATTTTGAGCTTATGGTCTATATCCATTGGTTCATTTGACAGGTTTTCTTTCCTCTGCTGGGTGAGCTGCTTTTTCCAGATCTGCAGTTCTTTTCCATCATCATTGTTCTACCCTAGACATTCTGTGCTTTCTTTTTGCTGGCATATTTCTGTTACATGCTTGGAGTACCAAAGTTTTTGATGGGATATGTCTGTTACTTGTTGGAATTCAGTACCAAAGTGGTCACTGGTACAATCTGGTATGTCTGGAGTACCAAACTGGTCATGTATTACCATGCTATTTCTCTGTTTTGGTACTCAGCATGGTTTCCCATTGCATCATAGATATATCTTTCATTATATCTTCCACTTCTATCCACTAACTATTAATGCATAAATTGTTAAGTAAATCTTCATGGTTACTTTTATTTTGCCCAGGCAATGTAGCATCCAAACTTATCTTCGATTAGATTATGAGACCAGAGTATTAATTTTTCTGGTTGGCTTTGTTATTTGATGACTGAAGGAAAACTTATCATACGGTGTGAATACATCTTTTTAGAAGCTGTTTGTTGGAGCTACCTCCAGTGGCTGTAGTTTCAGCCAATGTTCTTTCTTACCCATCTCCATTTCCTATGTGATAGGTTGAAGTCCCCTGAGACAAGTATATTTGGGATTGGGTTTCAGAGGAGGTCAAGACATGAATCTATGTTTCTTATTTCTCCTCTAAATTCTGGCATTTTTACATCTGATGGTCTACAGATCAATGCAATGACCAGGCTTTGGTTTTCAACAACCTTGACAACAAGTGTTTCTACTGATCATTTGAGAAGTTCAGATGTGACAAGAGTTTATATCATATACAGTCCAATACCACATGACCTTCTCCTGCTGCATCTCTACAAGTTGTAATCTGGGATGCAAACCTCACTATTCACTTTGTATTTATAGCATGTTTACCTGAAGGCCTCAAGTACTGCATTTCTCTCATCCAACGAGCCACTTACAAGGGAATTTCACTATTTGTTCTGTGTGATTTGAGTCCCTGTATGTTGGCATATACAGTATAGGGAATGTTGCATGACTTGTTTCTGCATCATTAAAGGGGTTCATATGCTTTGTTGTTTTAAGTCTGGCTTAGTGCTTTAATTACTTCATCATTTTGAAGATGTGAGACCAGTCTCATATCCTCATCTGGCTGTTCTCCCCTAACTCTGTTTGGCTTTGAGTCTCAGTCAACAAAGAGTGTGTATTGTGATCAGCATGAGGGATCTGTCTCATTGTAACTGATATAATGTGCAAAATGTTTGGTGTTTTAAGATTTAAACAGCTACATACATCACAGAATCATTTACTACCAACTGCAACATAGATCAAGTGAGATAAGACTTCCACTGCACTTATCTAAACTGCATGCCAAAGCTAGAAAACACAAAACCACACCAAATGCCCCAATTTTCACATACTGTCAGGATATGAGCAAGATTCTAAATAGGCAATACAAATCAGTATTCAGCGAGCCAAAAAAAAATTAAAGATAAATGATCCAACAGACTTATTCCTTAGTAGTAACAACCCCCCCCCACCCCCCAAAAAAGTGCCCATAACAGATATATCCACCTCATTACAAGATTACAAGAGGGCCTTTAAAAACATGACCATGGACTCAGCTCCATGGCCGGACTCTTGCAACTCAGTCTTCAAAATGAATTACAAAATACTTCTAGAACGAGCATCAAATATCCTCTGGAGGAAAAGAATAGATTCTGACATCATTCTGAAAGGTCTTAAATTGACTTGCATCACTCCACTCCACAAAGGTGGAATCTAACCAGTCCCAAAAAATATTGAGCAATACTATTAAGATCCCACATCATCAAAATCTCTAAAAGAGTCCTAAGAGGCAAGCTGAGTGAATCTAAGGAAGTGAGCATAACCCAGGACAACATAGTTTTAACGCAGAAAGATCGTACCTCTCTCAGCTGATTGACTACCATGATAGGATAGTTGAAGCTATGGAAAACAAAGAAAATATGCAAATGATTTACAGACTTTACAAAAACATTTCACAAATGTGACCATGGTATTACAGCACATAAAACTGAGTGGAAGATGTATAAAAGAAAGAGACAGGAGGTCAAGAGAAAGGTGCAAGAGGTGAAAAAGAGGGCAAATGAGAGTTGGGGTGAGAGAGTATCATTAAATTTTAGGGAGAATAAAAAAGATGTTCTGGAAGGAGGTAAATAAAGTGCGTAAGACAAGGGAGCAAATGGGAACTTCAGTGAAGGGCGCAAATGGGGAGGTGATAACAAGTAGTGGTGATGTGAGAAAGAGATGGAGTGAGTATTTTGAAGGTTTGTTGAATGTGTTTGATGATAGAGTGGCAGATATAGGGTGTTTTGGTCGAGGTGGTGTGCAAAGGGAGAGGGTTAGGGAAAATGATTTGGTAAACAGAGAAGAGGTAGTAAAAGCTTTGCGGTAGATGAAAGCCGGCAAGGCAGCAGGTTTGGATGGTATTGCAGTGGAATTTATTAAAAAAGGGGGTTACTGTATTGTTGACTGGTTGGTGAGGTTATTTAATGTATGTATGACTCATGGTGAGGTGACTGAGGATTGGCGAAATGCGTGCATAGTGCCATCGTACAAAGGCAAAGGGGATAAGAGTGAGTGCTCAAATTTCAGAGGTATAAGTTTGTTGAGTATTCCTGGTAAATCATATGGGAGGGTATTGATTGACAGGGTGAAGGCATGTACAGAGCATCAGATTGGGGAAGAGCAGTGTGGTTTCAGAAGTGGTAGAGGATGTGTGGATAAGGTGTTTGCTTTGAAGAATGTATGCGAGAAATACTTAGAAAAGCAAATGGATTTGTATGTAGCATTTATGGATCTGGAGAAGGCATATGGTAGAGTTGATAGAGATGCTCTGTGGAAGGTATTAAGAATATATGGTGTGGGAGGCAAGTTGTTAGAAGCAGTGAAAAGTTTATATCGAGGATGTAAGGCATGTGTACGTGTAGGAAGAGAGGAAAGTGATTAGTTCTCAGTGAATGTAGGTTTGCGGCAGGGGTGTGTGATGTCTCCATGGTTGTTTAATTTGTTTATGGATGGGGTTGTTAGGGAGGTGAATGCAAGAGTTTTGGAAAGAGGGGCAAGTATGAAGTCTGTTGTGGATGAGAGAGCTTGGGAAGTGAGTCAGCTGTTGTTCGCTGATAATACAGCGCTGGTGGCTGATTCATGTGAGAAACTGCAGAAGCTGGTGACTGAGTTTGGTAAAGTGTGTGAAAGAAGAAAGTTAAGAGTAAATGTGAATAAGAGCAAGGTTATTAGGTACAGTAGGGTTGAGGGTCAAGTCAATTGGGAGGTAAGTTTGAATGGAGAAAAACTGGAGGAAGTAAAGTGTTTTAGATATCTGGGAGTGGATCTGGCAGTGGATGGAACCATGGAAGCGGAAGTGAATCATAGGGTGGGGGAGGGGGCGAAAATCCTGGGAGCCTTGAAGAATGTTTGGAAGTCGAGAACATTATCTCGGAAAGCAAAAATGGGTATGTTTGAAGGAATAGTGTTTCCAACAATGTTGTATGGTTGCGAGGCATGGGCTATGGACAGAGTTGTGCGCAGGAGGGTGGATGTGCTGGAAATGAGATGTTTGAGGACAATGTGTGGTGTGAGGTGGTTTGATCGAGTAAGTAATGTAAGGGTAAGAGAGATGTGTGGAAATAAAAAGAGCGTGGTTGAGAGAGCAGAAGAGGGTGTTTTGAAATGGTTTGGGCACATGGAGAGAATGAGTGAGGAAAGATTTACCAAGAGGATATATGTGTCGGAGGTGGAGGGAACGAGGAGAAGTGGGAGACCAAATTGGAGGTGGAAAGATGGAGTGAAAAAGATTTTGTGTGATCGGGGCCTGAACATGCAGGAGGGTGAAAGGAGGGCAAGGAATAGAGTGAAATGGATCGATGTGGTATACCGGGGTTGACGTGCTGTCAGTGGATTGAATCAGGGCATGTGAAGCGTCTGGGGTAAACCATGGAAAGCTGTGTAGGTATGTATATTTGCGTGTGTGGACGTGTATGTATATACACGTGTATGGGGGTGGGTTGGGCCATTTCTTTCGTCTGTTTCCTTGCGCTACCTCGCAAACGTGGGAGACAGCAAATAAAGAAAAGAAAAGAAAAGATAAGAAAGAAAAGAAAAGAAAAGAAAAGAAAAATGCAAAAGATGGAAAAAACTTTAGGAAAATTTGGAGATGGATATACAACTTTTTTTGCACCCCTCCTGTTCCTCATTCTTACATCTGACAATGATGCAAGCCCATTCCTTGGTTTCACTTCATCCTTTGCAGATGATACACAAATAATTATAAAAATCACATCATCAGAAGATGCCAAAAGGCTACAAAGAAACATAAATGAAGTCTTTAACTGAGCAACCAAGAATAACATGCATTTCAATTTAAATAAGTTTCAACTCCTCTGGTCTTGGGGGAAATGAAGAAATAGAAATAAGCATGGAATACAAGACAGATGCAAATGCTATCATAAACCATATGAATAATGGGAAAGACCTTGGAGTAATAATGTTTAGCAACCTAACCTTCAGCGAACACAACATAACAACAACTGCCATGTGCCGAAGGATGGCAAGGTGGAGCCTGTGAACCTTCAGGACAAGTGAATTAAAGCCAATGATGATGCAATTTAAGGTGTTAATTCATTCACAAATTGAATACTGCTGCATTCTAAAATTACCTACAAAACAGACAAAACTGCAGAATTAGAAAGTGTTCAGAAATCTTTCAATGCCCACATTAATGTGGTAAAGTAACTAAACTTCTGGAAACAACTGAAATCTTTGAGACTATACTCCTTGGAGTGCAGACAGACAGGAGAGGTATATTATTCATCTATGCCTGGAAAATCCTTGAAGGTATTTGGAAATACCATCCTACAGATAATGACAAGCATGGAAGCCTTTTAAAATTTTATCTCTGAAAACCAGAGATGAGATATACACAATATGAGACAGCACCTTAAACTTCCAAGGACCAAGATTCTTCATCACCTTGCTAGCTATCATTAGGAACAGCATGGGATGCTCAGCAGAGAAGTTTAAGAGTGCACTGTACAAGTATCTACAAAGTGTACCAAACCAGTTAGGTTGTGGGGGCTATGCAGGCCTGAGGGTTGAGGCTTTGAAAAGCAAAAAACCAACGAACCAATCCAGTAACCTGGGCCCAGCCCAGGCCATGGGGGTAAAGATCCCCAAAGACTTTACCAGATGGTAACTAGGCCTCCTTACACCAAACATGCATCACTCAGGCTTTCAATACTATATTTATTTTTTTTTTTCATTTTGCTTTGTCGCTGTCTCCCGCATTTGCGAGGTAGCGCAAGGAAACAGATGAAAGAAATGGCCCAACCCACCCCCATACACATGTATATACATACACGTCCACACACGCAAATATACATACATATACATCTCAATGTACACATATAAATACACACACAGACATATACATATATACCCATGCACACAATTCACACTGTCTGCCTTTATTCACTCCCATCGCCACCTCGCCACACATGGAATACCATCCCCTCCCCCCTCATGTGTGCAAAGTAGCACTAGGAAAAGACAACAAAGGCCCCATTTGTTCCCACTCAGTCTCTAGCTGTCATGCAATAATGCCCGAAACCACAGCTCCCTTTCCACATCCAGGCCCCACACAACTTTCCATGGTTTACCCCAGATGCTTCACATGCCCTGATTCAATCCACTGACAGCACGTCAACCCTGGTATACCACATCGATCCAATTCACTCTATTCCTTGCCCTCCTTTCACCCTCCTGCATGTTCAGGCCCCGATCACACAAAATCTTTTTCACTCCATCTTTCCACCTCCAATTTGGTCTCCCACTTCTCCTCGTTCCCTCCACCTCCGACACATATATCCTCTTGGTCAATCTTTCCTCACTCATTCCCTCCATGTGCCCAAACCATTTCAAAACACCCTCCTCTGCTCTCTCAACCACGCTCTTTTTATTTCCACACATCTCTCTTACCCTTACGTTACTTACTCGATCAAACCACCTCACACCACACATTGTCATCAAACATCTCATTTCCAGCACATCCATCCTCCTGCGCACAACTCTATCCATAGCCCACGCCTCGCAACCATACAACATTGTTGGAACCACTAGTCCTTCAAACATACCCATTTATGCTTTCCGAGATAATGTTCTCGACTTCCACACATTCTTCAAGGCTCCCAGGATTTTCGCCCCCTCCCCCACCCTATGATCCACTTCCGCTTCCATGGTTCCATCCGCTGCCAGATCCACTCCCAGATATCTAAAACACTTTACTTCCTCCAGATTTTCTCCATTCAAACTCACCTCCCAATTGACTTGACCCTCAACCCTACTGTACCTAATAACCTTGCTCTTATTCACATTTACTCTTAACTTTCTTCTTTCACACACTTTACCAAACTCACTCACCAGCTTCTGCAGTTTCTCACATGAATCAGCCACCAGCGCTGTATCATCAGCCAACAACAACTGACTCACTTCCCAAGCTCTCTCATCCCCAACAGACTTCATACTTGCCCCTCTTTCCAAAACTCTTGCATTTACCTCCCTAACAACCCCATCCATAAACAAATTAAACAACCATGGAGACATCACACACCCCTGCCGCAAACCTACATTCACTGAAAACCAATCACTTTCCTCTCTTCCTACACGTACACATTCATTTATTTATTTATATCTATTAATTTTGCTTTGTCGCTGTCTCCCGTGTTAGCGAGGTAGCGCAAGGAAACAGATGAAAAAGAATGGCCCAACCCACCCACATACACATGTATATACTTACACGTCCACACACGTACACATTTATTTATTTATTTATATTTATTAATTTTGCTTTGTCGCTGTCTCCCGCGTTAGCAAGGTAGCGCAAGGAAACAGATGAAAAAGAATGGCCCAACCCACCCACATACACATGTATATACTTACACGTCCACACACGCAAATATACATACCTATACATCTCAATGTACACATATATATACACACACAGACATATACATGTATACACATGTACATAATTCATAGTCTGCCTTTATTTATTCCCATCACCACCCTGCCACACATGGAATAACAACCCCCTCCCCCCCTCATGTGTGCGAGGTAGCACTAGGAAAAGACAACAAAGGCCCCATTCGTTCACACTCAAGTCTCTATCTCCATGAATTCTGTTAAATCACAAAAAGGTAAATGAGGAAAAAGACTTGAGTGCAGTGATCTCTGGTGACCTAAAACTAAGTAAGCAGTGAATAGAAGCAGTAAAAAGAGTCAACAAAATTCTTACTCTTTACAATCATTGGTTCATCGACATTTTGAATATTGTGTTCAATTTTGGTCAACCCATCTAAAATGAGACACAGACAGAATGGAAAGAGTACAGCATCCAGCTACAATGATAATTCCCAGACTGAGAAACAAATCCTACAAGATGAGATTAAACATGAATCTATTTAGCTTACAAAAGAGAAGGTTAAGAGGGGGTCTAATACAATTATCAAAAATGATCAAAGCCTTTGATAATCT
The DNA here is from genome assembly GCF_036320965.1 of Panulirus ornatus. NCBI lineage: Eukaryota > Metazoa > Arthropoda > Malacostraca > Decapoda > Palinuridae > Panulirus > Panulirus ornatus. The sequence goes on from NC_092275.1 coordinate 2,211,743, forward strand.
TGATTTATTTAGTTTGGTCATCCCATCTAAAATAAAACACAGACAGAAGGGAAAGACTACAGCATTCAGCTACCATGATGATTCCCAGACTGAGAAACAAATCCTACAAGATGAGATTAAACATGAATGTATTTAGCTAACAAAAGAGAAGGTTAAGAGGGGATCTAATACAATTATCAATCAAATGATCAAAGGCTTTGATAATCTTGATTGATCAAGTTACCTAAGACTTGATTTGTCTGATTTTACTTATAGTAATGGATACAAACTCATGGGCAAACGATTTACCTCAAATGAGGCAAAGTACTTTAACTTCAACAGGATTATTAACATATGGAACTATTTGCCAAGAAGAGTAGTTGAAAGAAGTTTTTTTTTTTTTTTTTTGCTTTGTCGCTGTCTCCCGCATTTGCGAGGTAGCGCAAGGAAACAGACGAAAGAAATGGCCCAACCCACCCCCATACACATGTATATACATACGTCCACACACGCAAATATACATACCTACACAGCTTTCCATGGTTTACCCCAGACGCTTCACATGCCTTGATTCAATCCACTGACAGCATGTCAACCCCGGTATACCACATCGCTCCAATTCACTCTATTCCTTGCCCTCCTTTCACCCTCCTGCATGTTCAGGCCCCGATCACACAAAATCTTTTTCACTCCATCTTTCCACCTCCAATTTGGTCTCCCTCTTCTCCTCGTTCCCTCCACCTCCGACACATATATTCTCTTGGTCAATCTTTCCTTACTCATTCTCTCCATGTGCCCGAACCATTTCAAAACACCCTCTTCTGGTCTCTCAACCACGCTCTTTTTATTTCCACACATCTCTCTTACCCTTACGTTACTTACTCGATCAAACCACCTCACACCACACATTGTCCTCAAACATCTCATTTCCAGCACATCCATCCTCCTGCGCACAACTCTATCCATAGCCCATGCCTCGCAATCATACAACATTGTTGGAACCACTATTCCTTCAAACATACCCATTTTTGCTTTCCGAGATAATGTTCTTGACTTCCACACACTCTTCAAGGCTCCCAGAATTTTCGCCCCCTCCCCCACCATATGATCCACTTCCGCTTCCATGGTTCCATCCGCTGCCAGATCCACTCCCAGATATCTAAAACACTTCACTTCCTCCAGCCTTTCTCCATTCAAACTCACCTCCCAATTGACTTGACCCTCAACCCTACTGTACCTAATAACCTTGCTCTTATTCACATTTACTCTTAACTTTCTTCTTTCACACACTTTACCAAACTCAGTCACCAGCTTCTGCAGTTTCTCACATGAATCAGCCACCAGCGCTGTATCATCAGCCAACAACAACTGACTCACTTCCCAAGCTCTCTCATCCCCAACAGACTTCATACTTGCTCCTCTTTCCAAAACTCTTGCATTCACCTCCCTAACAACCCCATCCATAAACAAATTAAACAACCATGGAGACATCACATACCCCTGCCGCAAACCTACATTCACTGAGAACCAATCACTTTCCTCTCTTCCTACACGTACACATGCCTTACATCCTCGATAAAAACTTTTCACTGCTTCTAACAACTTGCCTCCCACACCATATATTCTTAATACCTTCCACAGAGTACTACAGATTTTTTTAAGAATAGGTTTCAAGTCCATGACTTTCCTTATTTGCACCTTCATAATCAAAATAAAAACTTGCAGGTTATTTCCTGTGAATTATCTGTATGCGTTCTAACTTTTACAAAATTATTCTGAGTTTCTGATACCTTCTACTATCACAAACAGCCTTGAAAGTACCCAATGGTCTGTTTGTTTGAATTCCTTTGTACTCCTTCAGAATGGAGGACTCATCTACTTAAGCACAAGCTTTATAGTAACTCAGATAATCTTGTTAACTCTCTTTTCATCAGTTACTCAATTATCCTACTGTATGGATATCGTAACTGCAACATAAATCAAGTGATATCAGCACAAAATCCACTTAAACATATAACCAACAAAATTTCTGCTGCCATCTTAAAAATTGCATGCCAAGTTCAATATTCCACCCACTCCTCCCTCTTTCCTCTTCCCTTCTCCCCTGCCATGCACAGTTCCCTTCTCTTGTTCCTCCTTTCTTCCTCATCCCTACTAACCTACAATGCAAGGCTCATTTCTCGTTCCACCCCTCTTCCCTAAAATGCACTGAGGTGCTAGCTGGTTAGCCCCAACACATTCATTTCAACACTCCACCATGTAAAAACAAAGGTAGATAAAGGATTTATTCTTAATATCTCATGCTTATCTTTATATTGAGCAAATGTTAATGTACTCAATGACAGGGTGACAGATGTGATATATCTTTGGACATGGAAGTATTTCAAGTGAGTCATGGGAGGTCGTATGGTGAAAAAAGATGTGGTGACAGCCTTTTACAAGGTGAAGTGAACATGGCTGGAGTGAATGGGAGTGCAGATGAATTTCTTAAGGAAGAGGGTGACTGTATTGTTGATTGCTTAGGATTTCAGTGCATGTATAGCTCATGTAAGATACCTGAGGATTAGTAGAATGCCTATATTGTGCTACTGTATGATGGCAAGGGATACAAAAGTGACTGTTCAAATTACTGAGGTACAAGTTCATTGAGTGCATCTGGTAAGTTGTAAGGAAAAGTGTTGGTCAAGGAGATGGCATGCATAGAGTTTCTGATCAAAGAGGAACAACATGACTTCAAAAGTGGTAGAGGATGCGTGGATCTCCGGTGTTTGCTGACAAATATGTGCAAGAAATACTTAGAGAAACTGGAGAACATGTACACAGCGTTTCTGGATCTGGGGAAAGCATATAACATAATTAATAGAAATGCTCTATGGAAGGTATAGTGAATATATGGTGAGAGAGGAGAGCTGCAAGTAGCAGCTTGAGAGTTTTTATCAAGTAAGGTGTGTGTGCATGTAAGAAGAGAGCAGGGTGTGTGGTTTCAGCTGACAGTGGGTCTACAGTAAGTGTGTAATGTCAAGACTATTCAATGTTTATGGATTGGGTGGTGAGGGAGGTGAATGTAAAGGTGTTGGAAAGAGGGGCAGGTATGGAAGTTGAGTGGGATGGGGAGAGGGATGGGAAGTTAGTCTCTTATTGCTTGCTGATGACAGAGCACTAGCGGCAGATCTGAGTAAGAAACTCTAGAAACTAGTGACTGAATCTGGAAGAGTATGAAACAAAAGTTGCGAGTAAATGTGAATAAAAGCAAGGTTACTAAGTTAAGCAATGAAGAGAGGCAGGCTGTCTGTGGTGTGAGTTTGAATGGAGAGAACTTGGAGGAGGAGGAGTGTTTAAGATACCTGAGAGTGGATAAGGCAGTGAACAGAACCACTGGAGTTGAAGGGAGCTACTGGGTGGGTGAAGGGGCAAAAGTCTTGGGGCACTGAGGAATGTGAGGAAAGAAAGGTCACTGTCTTTAAGGCCAAAGATGGTTGTGTCTGATGGTATGGTAGTCCCATCAGAGCTGTATGGATGCAAGGCATGGCCTTAATCAGAAACATAAAAAAGAGAGTGGATGTGTTGGAAATTAAAAGTTTAAGGTCAACATGTGGTGTCTATCCAGCTATATCTCTGACACCCATTCCCATTTGGAACTCTCTCAGGAGGGTGGCCACTGCAAGAAAGTCTCCATAACTGTTGACCTCATGTGCCACTTCTTTAGAGCCTTACCCTTAACAAACCACTGGCAAAGGGCAACTCTACTGCAGTGTTTACAAAGGCTTCTACCTAATGTTCTTACCAACTACTCCTAATGTTCCTGCCTGATGTTCCAACCTCCTACTACTACTTAATACTCCCATCTAATGTTTCTACCTAATGCTCCTGACTAACATTCCTACCTACTACTTCTATCTATTGCTCTAACCATTTTGCCGAAAGGTAGGGCTCATGTATATTACTTACCGCAGCAAAATCTCAAGTAACAAAGAATGAGTTATGTGAGTTAAGTGGTGTCAAGTTTTATGTATGGCAAGAAGAGATTGTATGTTTGTTGACAGAATGCCAGCAGTCCATGTGTGAGTCAGAAAAAGTGTTTAATATGGAGTGAGAATGGTTAACTGAATAAGAAATCTGAGGGTAAGAAAGAGTTGTGGCAGTACGAGGGGTATGTATATATGAGCTATTCACAGTGTGCTGAAATGATTTAGACATGGAGAGGACAATCAAAATGATAAACATGTCAGAACTGGAGCAAATGTGGAAAAGGGGAAACCAAAGAACCTGAACATGCAGGAGGGTGTTAGGTGTATAGAGAGAATTGTAAAGATGTGGCATACCAAGGACAATGTGCTATCAATGAGCTGAAGCAGTGCATGTGAAGCAGTTGGGGTAAACACAGACAGGTCTTTGAGGCCTAGTTGTGGATATGGGGCTCTTGTTCTGGTGCATTCATTTCTTTAAGCTGATAGAATTTCTGGATCATGTCTGATGCTAAAGAGTCAAAGATACTTGGATGATGATGGTAACACATTAAGGTCCCCCCTCTCCCATCCTATTACACTCCGGTTCCCATTGTCTCATCCACTGTATAGTCCACTCCCAAGTACTTAAAACACTCCTTCAAAATCCCTTCCATTCAAACATTGTTTCAATCTGCACCTGCATATCATTACCTTATTTTTGAAATCATTGGCTCTCAACTTTCTTCCCTCACTCTCACAGCTTCTGGAGTTTCCCTCTGGAGATAGCACCTGATTCATATCCCAAGCTCACTCTCTTCAGCTTAATGCATACCCACCCCTTGTTCATAGACCCTTACCTTTACCAACCCATCTAAGAAGAGACTGAACAGCCATAGTGGCATCACATACCATTGATGCAGATGCCTCTTACTAGGAAATGCTTACCTTTTCTCTTCCAACTTGTACATAAATAGCTTACCCTTCCAGTAAAAACTCATTACACTAAATAAGACCAACTATGACATGGGGAAACAAAGGGGAAGAATCCAGGAGTGAGAGAGATGGTGGAAGAATGTATGGAGTGATGCATGCAAGGGAGGCATTTAAGGACAGGAAAAGTGGAGACTCTTTTGCCGTCATTACCCCCTTGATGAGAGTTCCCAGAAGGAATGGGCATCAGAGAAATAGATAGATAGAAAGAGACACTAAATTACTTCATATTTATGCCACATGATCATAACACCTTCCAAAAGGAATCTCTATTATCCCCATCATGTTCTCTCTCCATTTCCATAAATGCTATATGTATACCTGGTACACACCTAACAAAATCTTCAAGGGTCTTCATCCCCTACAGCCTGGGCTGGTCCCAGACTGTTGAATTGGGTCACTGGTTGACCGAGCTGCTGTTAGCTGCAGCCCTAAAGCTTACATAGCCCTCACAACCTGGCCAGTTTGGTACACTTTGTAGGTACTTGTCTAGTGCACTCAACTTCTGTACTATGCATCCCCCTCCTCTTTCTGCTGATGGCTTGCAAGGTTTTGAAGAATCTTGGGCAATGGACATTCAAAGTATTCCTTTTTTGTGCATATCACACCCATGGATTTCAGAGGTACAGTTTTACAGTCCCCTGTGCCTGTCATGTCAGTAGGATGTTAGTTCCAAATGTAAGTTGGGTACCATACCTTCAAGGATTTTCCAGATGTAGATGTAGATGTATATGTAGGTGTTTGCTTTGAAGAATGTATGTGAGAAATACTTAGAAAAGCAAATGGATTTGTATGTAGCATTTATGGATCTGGAGAAGGCATATGATAGAGTTGATAGAGATGCTCTATGGAAGGTATTAAGAATATATGGTGTGGGTGGCAAGTTGTTGGAAGCAGTGAAAAGTTTTTATCGATGATGTAAGGCATGTGTACGTGTAGGAAGAGAGGAAAGTGATTGGTTCTCAGTGAATGTAGGTTTGCGGCAGGGGTGTGTGATGTCTCCATGGTTGTTTAATTTGTTTATGGACGGGGTTGTTAGGAAGATGAATGCAAGAATTTTGGAAAGAGGGGCAAGAATGAAGTCTGTTGTGGATGAGAGAGCTTGGGAAGTCAGTTGTTCTTCGCTGATGATACAGCGCTGGTGGCTGATTCATGTGAGAAACTGCAGAAGCTGGTGACTGAGTTTGGTAAAGTGTGTGAAAGAAGAAAGTTAAGAGTAAATGTAAATAAGAGCAAGGTTATTAGGTACAGTAGGGTTGAGGGTCAAATCAATCGGGAGGTAAGTTTGAATGGAGAAAAACTGGAGGAAGTAAAGTGTTTTAGATATCTGGGAGTGGATCTGGCAGCGGATGGAACCATGGAACCGGAAGTGAATCATAGGGTGGGGGAGGGGGCGAAAATCCTGGGAGCCTTGAAGAATGTGTGGAAGTCAAGAACATTATCTCGGAAAGCAAATATGGGTATGTTTGAAGCAATAGTGGTTCCAACAATGTTGTATGGTTGCGAGGCGTGGGCTATGGATAGAGTTGTGCGCAGGAGGGTGGATGTGCTGGAAATGAGATGTTTGAGGACAATGTGTGGTGTGAGGTGGTTTGATCGAGTAAGTAATGTAAGGGTAAGAGAGATGTGTGGAAATAAAAAGAGCATGGTTGAGAGAGCAGAAGAGGGTGTTTTGAAATGGTTTGGGCACATGGAGAGAATGAGTGAGGAAAGATTGACCAAGAGGATATATGTGTCGGAGGTGGAGGGAACGAGGAGAAGTGGGAGACCAAATTGGAGGTGGAAAGATGGAGTGAAAAAGATTTTGAGTGATCGGGGCCTGAACATACAGGAGGGTGAAAGGCAGGCAAGGAATAGAGTGAATTGGATCGATGTGGTATAGTGGGGTTGACAATCAAAAAGATAAACATGTCTGAACTGGAGCAAATGTGGAAAAGGGGAAACCAAAGAACCTGAACATGCAGGAGGGTGTTAGGTGTATAGAGAGAATTGTAAAGATGTTGCATACCAAGGACAATGTGCTATCAATGGGCTGAAGCAGTGCATGTGAAGCAGTTGGGGTAAACACAGACAGGTCTTTGAGGCCTAGTTGTGGATATGGGGCTCTTGTTCTGGTGCATTCATTTCTTTAAGCTGATAGAATTTCTGGATCATGTCTGATGCTAAAGAGTCAAAGATACTTGGATGATGATGGTAACACATTAAGGTCCCCTCTCCCATCCTATTACACTCCAGTTCCCATTGTCTCATCCACTGTATAGTCCACTCCCAAGTACTTAAAACACTCCTTCAAAATCCCTTCCATTCAAACATTGTTTCAATCTGCACCTGCATATCATTACCTTATTTTTGAAATCATTGGCTCTCAACTTTCTTCCCTCACTCTCACAGCTTCTGGAGTTTCCCTCTGGAGATAGCACCTGATTCATATCCCAAGCTCACTCTCTTCAGCTTAATGCATACCCACCCCTTGTTCATAGACCCTTACCTTTACCAACCCATCTAAGAAGAGACTGAACAGCCATAGTGGCATCACATACCATTGATGCAGATGCCTCTTACTAGGAAATGCTTACCTTTTCTCTTCCAACTTGTACATAAATAGCTTACCCTTCCAGTAAAAACTCATTACACTAAATAAAACCAACTATGACATGGGGAAACAAAGGGGAAGAATCCAGGAGTGAGAGAGATGGTGGAAGAATGTATGGAGTGATGCATGCAAGGGAGGCATTTAAGGACAGGAAAAGTGGAGACTCTTTTGCCGTCATTACCCCCTTGATGAGAGTTCCCAGAAGGAATGGGCATCAGAGAAATAGATAGATAGAAAGAGACACTAAATTACTTCATATTTATGCCACATGATCATAACACCTTCCAAAAGGAATCTCTATTATCCCCATCATGTTCTCTCTCCATTTCCATAAATGCTATATGTATACCTGGTACACACCTAACAAAATCTTCAAGGGTCTTCATCCCCTACAGCCTGGGCTGGTCCCAGACTGTTGAATTGGGTCACTGGTTGACCGAGCTGCTGTTAGCTGCAGCCCTAAAGCTTACATAGCCCTCACAACCTGGCCAGTTTGGTACACTTTGTAGGTACTTGTCTAGTGCACTCAACTTCTGTACTATGCATCCCCCTCCTCTTTCTGCTGATGGCTTGCAAGGTTTTGAAGAATCTTGGGCAATGGACATTTAAAGTATTCCTTTTTTGTGCATATCACACCCATGGATTTCAGAGGTACAGTTTTACAGTCCCCTGTGCCTGTCATGTCAGTAGGATGTTAGTTCCAAATGTAAGTTGGGTACCATACCTTCAAGGATTTTCCAGATGTAGATGTAGATGTAGGTGTTTGCTTTGAAGAATGTATGTGAGAAATACTTAGAAAAGCAAATGGATTTGTATGTAGTATTTATGGATCTGGAAAAGGCATATGATAGAGTTGATAGAGATGCTCTATGGAAGGTATTAAGAATATATGGTGTGGGTGGCAAGTTGTTGGAAGCAGTGAAAAGTTTTTATCGAGGATGTAAGGCATGTGTACGTGTAGGAAGAGAGGAAAGTGATTGGTTCTCAGTGAATGTAGGTTTGCGGCAGGGGTGTGTGATGTCTCCATGGTTGTTTAATTTGTTTATGGACGGGGTTGTTAGGAAGGTGAATGCAAGAGTTTTGGAAAGAGGGGCAAGAATGAAGTCTGTTGTGGATGAGAGAGCTTGGGAAGTGAGTCAGTTGTTGTTCGCTGATGATACAGCGCTGGTGGCTGATTCATGTGAGAAACTGCAGAAGCTGGTGACTGAGTTTGGTAAAGTGTGTGAAAGAAGAAAGTTAAGAGTAAATGTAAGGTTATTAGGTACAGCAAGGTTATTAGGTACAGTAGGGTTGAGGGTCAAATCAATTGGGAGGTAAGTTTGAATGGAGAAAAACTGGAGGAAGTAAAGTGTTTTAGATATCTGGGAGTGGATCTGGCAGCGGATGGAACCATGGAAGTGGAGGTGAATCATAGGGTGGGGGAGGGGGCGAAAATCCTGGGAGCCTTGAAGAATGTGTGGAAGTTGAGAACATTATCTCGGAAAGCAAATATGGGTATGTTTGAAGGAATAGTGGTTCCAACAATGTTGTATGGTTGCGAGGCATGGGCTACGGATAGAGTTGTGCGCAGGAGGGTGGATGTGCTGGAAATGCGATGTTTGAGGACAATGTGTGGTGTGAGGTGGTTTGATCGAGTAAGTAATGTAAGGGTAAGAGAGGTGTGTGGAAATAAAAAGAGCATGGTTGAGAGAGCAGAAGAGGGTGTTTTGAAATGGTTTGGACACATGGAGAGAATGAGTGAGGAAAGATTGACCAAGAGGATATATGTGTCGGAGGTGGAGGGAACGAGGAGAAGAGGGAGACCAAATTGGAGGTGGAAAGATGGAGTGAAAAAGATTTTGAGTGATAGGGGCCTGAACATGCAGGAGGGTGAAAGGCAGGCAAGGAATAGAGTGAATTGGATCGATGTGGTATAGCGGGGTTGACGTGCTGTCAGTGGATTGAATCAGGGCATGTGAAGCGTCTGGGGTAAACCATGGAAAGCTGTGTAGCTATGTATATTTGCGTGTGTGGACGTGTATGTATATACATGTGTATGGGGGTGGGTTGGGCCATTTCTTTCGTCTGTTTCCTTGCGCTACCTCGCAAACGCGGGAGACAGCGGCAAAAAAAAAAAGAAAAAAAAAAAAGGATGATAATATACCTCTCACATCTACACTCTAGGGAGTATAACCTCTCTACACAAGTATGGGCTGGAGAGATCTAAACACTTTCATCCACCAAGTAGGGTGATGTTATGAGGCATCAATATTCAATTCATGAGAGAATTAGCACTTTAAATACTTTAATATCATCAATGGTGTTTCTTCTCATCTTGAAGATCTACAGGATCCAGCCTGCCATCCTTCTTTCTAAGGCAACTATTGTTTTGTTGTATTCAATTAGGGTTAGGTCACTAGACATTGTTACTCCGAGGTCCTTCCTATTATTCAACAAGTTTATGATGGCATCTGTGTCTTCGGTATTCTATATTGTTTTTTATCATTTTTATTTGTTTTTATCATTCTAAGTCACTGTCTCCCGCATTAGAGGTAGCGCAAGGAAACAGAAGAAGGAATGGACCAACCCACCCACAAACACATGTATATACAAAAATGCCCACACAAGCAAATATACATACCTATACATGTGTTTGATGATAGAGTGGCAGATATAGGGTGTTTTGGTCGAGGTGGTGTGCAAAGTGAGAGGGTTAGGGAAAATGATTTGGTAAACAGAGAAGAGGTAGTGAAAGCTTTGCGGAAGATGAAAGCCAGCAAGGCAGCAGGTTTGGATGGTATTGCAGCGGAATTTATTAAAAAAGGGGGTGACTGTATTGTTGACTGGTTGGTAAGGTTATTTAATGTATGTATGACTCATGGTGAGGTGCCTGAGGATTGGCGGAATGCGTGCATAGTGCCATTGTACAAAGGCAAAGGGGATAAGAGTGAGTGCTCAAATTACAGAGGTATAAGTTTGTTGAGTATTCCTGGTAAATTATATGGGAGGGTATTGATTGAGAGGGTGAAGGCATGTACAGAGCATCAGATTGGGGAAGAGCAGTGTGGTTTCAGAAGTGGTAGAGGATGTGTGGATCAGGTGTTTGCTTTGAAGAATGTATGTGAGAAATACTTAGAAAAGCAAATGGATTTGTATGTAGCATTTATGGATCTGGAGAAGGCATATGATAGAGTTGATAGAGATGCTCTGTGGAAGGTATCAAGAATATATGGTGTGGGAGGAAAGTTGTTAGAAGCAGTGAAAAGTTTTTATCGAGGATGTAAGGCATGTGTACGTGTAGGAAGAGAGGAAAGTGATTGGTTCTCAGTGAATGTAGGTTTGCGGCAGGGGTGTGTGATGTCTCCATGGTTGTTTAATTTGTTTATGGATGGGGTTGTTAGGGAGGTAAATGCAAGAGTTATGGAAAGAGGGGCAAGTATGAAGTCTGTTGGGGATGAGAGAGCTTGGGAAGTGAGTCAGTTGTTGTTCGCTGATGATACAGCGCTGGTGGCTGATTCATGTGAGAAACTGCAGAAGCTGGTGACGGAGTTTGGTAAAGTGTGTGGAAGAAGAAAGTTAAGAGTAAATGTGAATAAGAGCAAGGTTATTAGGTACAGTAGGGTTGAGGGTCAAGTCAATTGGGAGGTGAGTTTGAATGGAGAAAAACTGGAGGAAGTGAAGTGTTTTAGATATCTGGGAGTGGATCTGTCAGCGGATGGAACCATGGAAGCGGAAGTGGATCATAGGGTGGGGGAGGGGGCGAAAATTTTGGGAGCCTTGAAAAATGTGTGGAAGTCGAGAACATTATCTCGGAAAGCAAAAATGGGTTTGTTTGAAGGAATAGTAGTTCCAACAATGTTGTATGGTTGCGAGGCGTGGGCTATGGATAGAGTTGTGCGCAGGAGGATGGATGTGCTGGAAATGAGATGTTTGAGGACAATGTGTGGTGTGAGGTGGTTTGATCGAGTAAGTAACGTAAGGGTAAGAGAGATGTGTGGAAATAAAAAGAGCGTGGTTGAGAGAGCAGAAGAGGGTGTTTTGAAATGGTTTGGGCACATGGAGAGAATGAGTGAGGAAAGATTGACCAAGAGGATATATGTGTCGGAGGTGGAGGGAACGAGGAGAAGAGGGAGACCAAATTGGAGGTGGAAAGATGGAGTGAAAAGGATTTTGTGTGATCGGGGCCTGAACATGCAGGAGGGTGAAAGGAGGGCAAGGAATAGAGTGAATTGGAGCGATGTGGTATACAGGGGTTGACGTGCTGTCAGTGGATTGAATCAAGGCATGTGAAGCGTCCGGGGTAAACCATGGAAAGCTGTGTAGGTATGTATATTTGCGTGTGTGGACGTGTGTATGTACATGTGTATGGGGGGGGGTTGGGCCATTTCTTTCGTCTGTTTCCTTGCGCTACCTCGCAAACGCGGGAGACAGCGACAAAGTATAAAAAAAAAAAAAAAATAGAGTTATGAGAGTTGGGGTGAGAGAGTATCATTAAACTTTAGGGAGAATAAAAAGATGTTCTGGAAGGAGGTAAATAAAGTACGTAAGACAAGGGAGCAAATGGGAACTTCAGTGAATGGCGCAAATGGGGAGGTGATAACAAGAAGTGTTGATGTGAGAAGGAGATGGAGTGAGTATTTTGAAGGTTTGTTGAATGTGTTTGATGATAGAGTGGCAGACATAGGGTGTTTTGGTCGAGGTGGTGTGCATAGTGAGAGGGTTAGGGAAAATGATTAGGTAAACAGAGAAGAGGTAGTAAAAGCTTTGTGGAGGTGAAAGCCGGCAAGGCAGCAGGTTTGGATGGTATTGCAGTGGAATTTATTAAAAAAGGGGGTGACTGTATTATTGACTAGTTGGTAAGGTTATTTAATGTATGTATGACTCATGGTGAGGTGCCTGAGGAATGGCGGAATGCGTGCATAGTGCCATTGTACAAAGGCAAAGGGGATAAGAGTGAGTGCTCAAATTACAGAGGTATAAGTTTGTTGAGTATTCCTGGTAAATTATATGGGAGGGTATTGATTGAGAGGGTGAAGGCATGTACAGAGCATCAGATTGGGGAAGAGCAGTGTGGTTTCAGAAGTGGTAGAGGATGTGTGGATCAGGTGTTTGCTTTGAAGAATGTATGTGAGAAATACTTAGAAAAGCAAATGGATTTGTATGTAGCATTTATGGATCTGGAGAAGGCACATGATAGAGTTGATAGAGATGCTCTGTGGAAGGTATTAAGAATATATGGTGTGGGAGGCAAGTTGTTAGAAGCAGTGAAAAGTTTTTATCGAGGATGTAAGGCATGTGTACGTGTAGGAAGAGAGGAAAGCGATTGGTTCTCAGTGAATGTAGGTTTGCGGCAGGGGTGTGTGATGTCTCCATGGTTGTTTAATTTGTTTATGGATGGGGTTGTTAGGGAGGTAAATGCAAGAGTTTTGGAAAGAGGGGCAAGTATGAAGTCTGTTGGGGATGAGAGAGCTTGGGAAGTGAGTCAGTTGTTGTTCGCTGATGATACAGCGCTGGTGGCTGATTCATGTGAGAAACTGCAGAAGCTGGTGACTGAGTTTGGTAAAGTGTGTGAAAGAAGAAAGTTAAGAGTAAATGTGAATAAGAGCAAGGTTATTAGGTACAGTAGGGTTGAGGGTCAAGTCAATTGGGAGGTGAGTTTGAATGGAGAAAAACTGGAGGAAGTGAAGTGTTTTAGATATCTGGGAGTGGATCTGGCAGCGGATGGAACCATGGAAGCAGAAGTGGATCATAGGGTGGGGGAGGGGGCGAAAATCTGGGAGCCTTGAAGAATGTGTGGAAGTCGAGAACATTATCTCGGAAAGCAAAAATGGGTATGTTTGAAGGAATAGTGGTTCCAACAATGTTGTATGGTTGCGAGGCGTGGGCTATGGATAGAGTTGTGCGCAGGAGGATGGATGTGCTGGAAATGAGATGTTTGAGGACAATGTGTGGTGTGAGGTGGTTTGATCGAGTGAGTAACGTAAGGGTAAGAGAGATGTGTGGAAATAAAAAGAGCGTGGTTGAGAGAGCAGAAGAGGGTGTTTTGAAATGGTTTGGGCACATGGAGAGAATGAGTGAGGAAAGACTGACCAAGAGGATATATGTGTCGGAGGTGGAGGGAACGAGGAGAAGAGGGAGACCAAATTGGAGGTGGAAAGATGGAGTGAAAAAGATTTTGTGTGACCGGGGCCTGAACATGCAGGAGGGTGAAAGGAGGGCAAGGAATAGAGTGAATTGGATCGATGTGGTATACCGGGGTTGACGTGCTGTCAGTGGATTGAATCAGGGCATGTGAAGCGTCTGGGGTAAACCATGGAAAGCTGTGTAGGTATGTATATTTGCGTGTGTGGATGTATGTATATACATGTGTATGGGGGTGGGTTGGGCCATTTCTTTCGTCTGTTTCCTTGCGCTACCTCGCAAACATGGGAGACAGAAAAAAAAAAAAAAAAAAAAAAATCTATTTCTTTATTATACTTTGTCACTGTCTCCTGCGTTAGTGAGGTAGCGCAAAGGAAACAGACGAAAGAATGGCCCAACCCACCCACATACACATGCATATAGATATACACCCACACACGCACATATACATACCTATACATTTCAACGTATACATACATATACATACAAAGACATATACATATATACACATGTACATATTTATACTTGTTGCCTTCATCCATTCCCATCGTCACCCTGTTGCACATAAAAAACAGCCCCCCTCTGCACATGCGCGATGAAGCGCTAGGAAAAGACAACAACGGCCACATTCATTCACACTCAGTCTCTAGCTGTCATGTGTAATGCACCGAAACCACAGCTCCCTTTCCACATCCAGGCCCCAAGAAACTTTCCATGGTTTACCCCAAAAGCTTCACATGTCCTGGTTCAATCCATTGACTGCATGTCAACCCTGGAATACCAAATCGTTCTAATTCACTCTATTTCTAGCACACCTTCCACCCTCCTGTATGTTCAGGCCCCAATTGCTCAAAATCTTTTTCACTCCATCCTTCCATCACCAATTTGGTTTCCCACTTCTCCTCGTTCCTTCACCTTCTGACACATATTTCCTCTTTGTCAATCTTTCCTCACTTATTCCCTAAATGATACAAACCATTCAAATACCCCTCTTCTACTCTCTCAACCACACTCTTTCCATTACCACAAATCTCTCTTACCCTTTCATTACTTCCTCGACCAAACCACCCCACACCACATATTAACCTCAAAACTTTCATTTCCAACACATCCACCTTCCCCATTTAACATTGTTGGAACCTCTATTCCTTCAAACATACCCATTTTTGCTCTCTAAGATAACGTTCTCGCCTTCCACACATTCTTCAACACTCCCAGAACCTTCGCCCCCTCCCCTACCCTGTGACTTACTTCCACTTCCATGGTTCCATCTGCTGCTAAATCCGCTACCAGACATCTAAAACATTTTACTTCCTGCAATTTTTCTCCATTCAAACTTAACTCCTAATTAACTTGTCCCTCAACCCTATTGAACCTAATTACCTTACTCTTATTCAAATTTACTTTCAGCTTTCTTTTTTCACACACTTTACCAGACTTTACTAACTTCTGCAGTTTCTCATCCGAATCAGCCACCAGTGTTGTATCATCATCGAACAACAACTGACTCACTTCACAAGCTCTCTCATCCACAACAGACTGCATACTTGCCCCTCCCTCCAAAAGTCTTCCATTCACCTCCCTAACAACCCCATTCATAAACAAATTAAACATCCATGGAGACATCATGCACCCCTGCCACAAACCTACATTCACTGGGAAACAATCACTTTCCTCTCTTCCTACTTGTACACATGCTTCTAGCAATTTACCTCCCACACCATATACTTTTAATACTTTCCACAAAGCATCTCTATCAACTCCATCATATGCTTTCTCCAGATCCATAAATGCTACATAGAAATCCATTTGCTTTTCAAAGTATTTCTCATAAATTTTTTAAAACAAACACCTGATCCACACATCCTCTACCACTTTGAAACCACATTGCTCTTCCCCAATCTGATGCTCTGTACATGCCTTCACCCTCTCAATCAATACCTTCCCATAAAATTTCCTAGGAATATTCAACACACTTTTACCAATGTAATTTGAACACCACCTTTATTTATCCCCTTTGCCTATGTACAATGGCACTATGCATGCATTCCACCAATCCTCAGGCACTTCACCATGAACCATACATACACTGAATACCCTTACCAACCAGTGAACAACACAGTCACCCCCCTTTTTTTTTTTATAAATTCCACTACAATACCATCCAAACAAGCCACCTTGCCGGCTTTCATCTTTCACAAAGCTTTCACCACCTCATTTCTGTTTACAAAACCACTTTCCCTGACCCTCTCACTTTGCACACCACCACACCCAAAATACCCTATATCTGCCACTCTATCATCAAACACATTCAACAAACCTTCAAAATACTCACTCCATCTCCTAACGTCACCACTACTTGTTATTACCTTCCCATTTGCCCCTACCCGATGTTCCCATTTGTTCTCTTGTCTTATGCACTTTATTTACCTCTTTCCAAAACATCTCTTTATTCTCCCTAAAATTTAATGATACTCTCTCACCCTCAGTTCCCATTTGCCCTCTTTTTCACCTCTTACACCTTTCTCTTGACCTCCTGCCTCTTTCTTTTATATATCTCCCAGTCATTTGCACTACTTCCCCTGCAAAAATCAACCAAATGCCTCTCTCTTCTCTTTCACTAACAATCTTACTTCTTCATCCCACTACTCACTACTCTCTCTAATCTGCCTACCTCCCACCTATCTCATGCCACAAGCATCTTTTGCACGAGCCATCACTGCTTCCCTAAATACATCACATTCCTCTCCCACTCCCCTTACGTCATTTGCTCACCTTGTTTCATTCTGCACTCAATTTCTCCCGGTACTTCCTCACACAAGTCTCCTTTCCAAGCTCACCTACTCTCTTCACCCTAACATTCTCACTTCTTTTCTGAAAACCTCTACAAATCTTCACCTTTGCCTCCACAAGGTAATGATCAGACATCCTCCAGTTGCCCCTCTCAGCACATTAACATCCTAAAGTCTCTCTTTCACACGCCTATCAATTAACACGTAATCCCATAATGCTCTCTGGCCATCTCTCCTACTTACATTTGTATACTTATGTATCTCTCTCTTTTTAAACCAGGTATTCCCAATCACCAGTCCTTTTTCAGCACACAAATCTACAAGCTCTTCACCATTTCCATTTACATCACTGAACACCCTATGTACACCGATTATACCCTCAACTGCCACATTACTCACCTTTGCATTCAAATCATCCACTACTATAGCCCCGGTCTCATGCATCAAAGCTGCTATTACACTCTCTCAGCTGCTCCCAAAACACTTGCCTCTCATGATCTTTCTTTTCATGAACAGGTGCATAGGCATCAATAATCACCTATCTCTCTCCATCCACTTTCAGTTTTACCCATATCAATCTAGAGTTTACTTTCTTACACTATCACATACTCCCACAACTCATGCTTCAGGAGTAGTGCTACTCCTTCCTTTGCTCTTGCCCTCTCACCACCCCCTGACTTTATTCCTAAGACATTCCCCAACCACTCTTCCCCTTTACCCTAGAGCTTCATTTCACTCAGAGCCAAAACATCCAGGTTCCTTTCCTCAAACATCCTATCTATCTCTCCTTATTTCTCATCTATGTCACATCCACACACATTTAAACACCCCAATCTGAGCCTTCGAGGAGGAGGAGCACTCCCTGCATGACTCCTTATTCTGTTTCCCCTTTTAGAAAGTTAAAACACAAGGAGGGGAGGGTTTCTAGCCCCCCTCACTCCTGACCCCTTCAGTCGCCTTCTACGACACGCAGGGAATGAGTGGGAAGTATTCTTTTTCCCCTATATTGTTTTTGATTTCTGTATTTTTCCAAACAAGCGGTGTTAAAACTTATCTCCACTGGAAAGCATGTTGTTCTTTTTTGCCCAGTTAAAGACTTCTTTTACATCTCTTTGTAGCCTTTCTACATCTTCTCAATGTGATTTTCATACTTATT
This sequence comes from Panulirus ornatus, assembly GCF_036320965.1. Taxonomy (NCBI): domain Eukaryota; kingdom Metazoa; phylum Arthropoda; class Malacostraca; order Decapoda; family Palinuridae; genus Panulirus; species Panulirus ornatus. The sequence goes on from NC_092275.1 coordinate 2,229,320, forward strand.
CCTTTACTATCTGTAAAGGATAATATGAAATTGTGGTTCATGTTTGCATCAGTGCTAGACATTAGAATGGGGAACAAGAAGGATCCAAAACCAGTTCCTTAGAAGAATGAGCATTTTACCATGGAGGCACTGGAGATGGCATGGTTTACAACACATAGTTTACAACTAAGTGTATGTTCATCTCCAAGTTTTTGCTGTTATTCTCACCTTTCATATTTTCTGTATTATAACACCATGGTGATATCAGTCAAATGCTTTTGCAAAGTCTGTGTAAATTACACCAGCTTTTTCTTTGTTCTGAAGAGCCTCAACTCTCCTATCATGGTCATCAATCAACTGAGAGAGGCAAGATCTCCCCATGCTAAAACCAAGGTTATATATATTCTTCATTTCCATAAATTCTGTCAGCTTGCCTGTAAGGACTCTTTCAAAGAATTTAATGATGTGTGCTGTTAATGCTATCCATAATTTTTTTGGGGGGATTGCTTTGCTTCCACTTTCGTGGAGTGGGACAATGCGAGTCAGTTTCAGATTCTTAGGAATGATGTAAGACACTAGAATTTTTCTCCAGATAATACCTAGTGCACATGCTAAAGTTGTCTTGCATTTCTTTATGAAAACAGAGTTCCAAGAGTCCGGGCCTGAGGCTGAGTGCATGGGCATGGTCACAACAAAGCTCTTGATATCTTGTGTTGATGTGGTAATATCTGCTGAGTGTGCACCTGGGGAAATACTGTATAGGAAGAAGTTTGCTGGGTCTCTCTCTCTCTCTCTCCCCCAACTGAATACCAATTCATATTGCTATTTCAGAATTTCACTTATCTTCAGGCAGTTGCCTATAAAAAGATACCTTGTTGTTTTAAGTGGGTCAATGGAGTTTGTGGCCTGGATTTGTACTTTGCACAGTAGGAAAAATAATATGGTTTATCTTACATCATTAAAAACTTTTTTTTCTTTTTTCCTGTGTTTCAAATGACATTTCTAATTTATAGCTTATGTCTGATAATTCATTTAACAGGTTTCCTTTGCTGGGTGAGCAGGTCTGCAATTCTTTTTGCCTCCTGTAGAGTGCTTATCTTTCTCATTCTAACCAGGACCTTTTGTTCTTTCTTCTTGCTGGTATGTGTCTGTTGCATGTTTGGAGTACCAAAGTGGTCGTGTCATTTACACATTCCTCTGCTTTGGAACTTAGCTGGGCAGTGTAGCCAGGAGCCCCATCCAGCACAAACACTTCAGCCTTGCATTAAAAATTTTTGAACAAATCTGGATGAAGGTCACACAGTAGCTTGAGGTAACTATGTCTGTTCATACTTTCATTCTTTGGGAACACTACAAGTTTCCAACACAGTAAAAACTGGAGAAAAAAACAGACCATAAGTGAAGCACAGAACTTTACAGTGCTTGCAATGAATTTTGGATCAAATGGATCTCAGCCTGGTTGGCTGTACACACGCTCACCATGGCAGCATATTCTTACCAACACATTACTGAGCAGTCTAGGCTTCTTTTCTTTTAATTCTTGCACACTCAAGCATGGATCTGCATTCACTTGACATTTATGAAATTTCATAGTTTTTTATTTTCTTTTCTTTATTTTGCTTTGTCGCTGTCTCCCGCGTTAGCAAGGTACCAGCAAGGAAACAGATGAAAGAATGGCCCAACCCGCCAGCATACACATGTATATACATACACGTCCACACACGCAAATATACATACCTATACATCTCAACATATACATATATATACACACAGACATATACATGTATACACATGTACATAATTCATACTGACTCCCTTTATTCATTCCCATCGCCACCTCGCCACACATGAAATAACAACCCCCTCCCCCCGCGCATGCATGCGAGGTAGTGCCAGGAAAAGACAACAAAGGCCCCATTCGTTCACACTCAGTCTCCAGCTGTCATATAATAATGCACCGAAACCACAGCTCCCTTTCCACATCCAGGCCCCACACAACTTTCCATGGTTTACCCCAGACGCTTCACATACCCTGGTTCAATCCACTGACAGCACGTCAACCCCAGTATACCATATCGTTCCAATTCACTCTATTCCTTGCACGCCTTTCACCCTCCTGCATGTTCAGGCCCCGATCACTCAAAATCTTTTTCACTCCATCTTTCCACCTCCAATTTGGTCTCCCACTTCTCCTCGTTCCCTCCACCTCTGACACATATATCCTCTTGGTCAATCTCTCCTCACTCATTCTCTCCACATGACCAAACAATTTCAAAACACCCTCTTCTCCTCTCTCAACCACACTCTTTTTATCACCACACATCTCTCTTACCCTTTCATTACTTACTCGATCAAACAATCTCAAACCACATATTGTCCTCAAACATCTCATTTCCAGCACATCCACGCACAACTCTATCCGTAGCGCTCGCCTCGCAACCATACAACATTGTTGGAACCACTATTCCTTCAAACATACCCATTTTTGCTTTCCGAGGTATTGTTCTTGACTTCCAAACATTCTTCAAAGGCTCCCAGAATTTTTGCCCCCTCCCCCACCCTATGATTCACTTCCGCTTCCATGGTTCCATTCACTGCCAAATCCACTCCCAGATATCTAAAACACTTCACTTCCTCCAGTTTTTCTCCACTCAAACTTACCTCCCAATTGACTTGACCCTCAACCCTACTGTACCTAATAACCTTGCTCTTATTCACATTTACTCTTAACTTTCATCTTTCACACACTTTACCAAACTCAGTCACCAGCTCCTGCAGTTTCTCACATGAATCAGCCACCAGTGCTGTATCATCAGCGAACAACAACTGACTCACTTCCCAAGCTCTCTCATCCACAACAGACTGCATACTTGCTCCTCTTTCCAAAACTCTTGCATTCACCTCCCTAACAACCCCATCCATAAACAAATTAAACAAACATGGAGACATCCCGCACCCCTGCCACAAACCTACATTCACTGAGAACCAATCACTTTCCTCTCTTCCTACACGTACACATGCCTTACATCCTCAATAAAAACTTTTCACTGCTTCTAACAACGTGCCTCCCACACCATATATTCTTAATACCTTCCGCAGAGCATCTCTATCAACTGTCATATGCCTTCTCCAGATCCATAAATGCTACATACAAATCCATTTGCTTTTCTAAGTATTTCTCACATACATTCTTCAAAGCAAACACCTGATCCACACATCCTCTACCACTTCTGAAACCACACTGCTCTTCCCCAATCTGATGCTCTGTACATGCCTTCACCCTCTCAATCAATACCATCCCATATAATTTACCAGGAATACTCAACAAACTTATACCTCTGTAATTTGAGCACTCACCTTTGTCCCCTTTGCCTTTGTACTATGGCACTATGCAAGTATTCCGCCAATCCTCAGGCACCTCACCATGAATCATACACACATTAAATAACCTTACCAACCAGTCAACAATACAGTCACCCCCTTTTTTAATAAATTCCACTGCAATACCATCCAAACCCGCTGCCTTGCCGGCTTTCATCTTCCGCAAAGCTTTTACTACCTCTTGTCTGTTTAGCAAATCATTTCCCCTAACCCTCTCACTTTGCACACCACCTCGACCAAAACACCCTATATCTGCCACTCTATCATCAAACACATTCAACAAACCTTCAAAATACTCACTCCATCTCCTTCTCACATCACCACTACTTGTTATCACCTCCCCATTAGCCCCCTTCACTGAAGTTCCCATTTGTTCCCTTGTCTTATGCATTTTATTTATTTTATTATATTTTTCATTATACTTTGTCGCTGTCTCCCGCGTTTGCGAGGTAGCGCAAGGAAACAGACGAAAGAAATGGCCCAACCCCCCCCCCCATACACATGTATATACATACGTCCACACACGCAAATATACATACCTACACAGCTTTCCATGGTTTACCCCAGACGCTTCACATGCCCTGCTTCAATCCACTGACAGCACGTCAACCCCGGTATACCACATCGCTCCAATTCACTCTATTCCTTGCCCTCCTTTCACCCTCCTGCATGTTCAGGCCCCAATCACACAAAATCTTTTTCACTCCATCTTTCCACCTCCAGTTTGGTCTCCCTCTTCTCCTTGTTCCCTCCACCTCCGACACATATATCCTCTTGGTCAATCTTTCCTCACTCATCCTCTCCATGTGCCCAAACCACTTCAAAACACCCTCTTCTGCTCTCTCAACCACGCTCTTTTTATTTCCACACATCTCTCTTACCCTTATGTTACTCACTCGATCAAACCACCTCACACCACACATTGTCCTCAAACATCTCATTTCCAGCACATCCATCCTCCTGCGCACAACTCTATCCATAGCCCACGCCTCGCAACCATACAACATTGTTGGAACCACTATTCCTTCAAACATACCCATTTTTGCTTTCCGAGATAATGTTCTCGACTTCCACACATTCTTCAAGGCCCCCAGGATTTTCGCCCCCTCCCCAACCCTGTGATCCACTTCCGCTTCCATGGTTCCATCCGCTGCCAGATCCACTCCCAGATATCTAAAACACTTCACTTCCTCCAGTTTTTCTCCATTCAAACTCACCTCCCAATTGACTTGACCCTCAACCCTACTGTACCTAATAACCTTGCTCTTATTCACATTTACTCTTAACTTTCTTCTTCCACACACTTTTCCAAACTCAGTCACCAGCTTCTGCAGTTTCTCACATGAATCAGCCACCAGCGCTGTATCGTCAGCGAACAACAACTGACTCACTTCCCAAGCTCTCTCATCCCCAACAGACTTCATACTTGCCCCTCTTTCCAAAACTCTTGCATTTACCTCCCTAACAACCCCATCCATAAACAAATCAAACAACCATGGAGACATCACACACCCCTGCCACAAACCTACATTCACTGAGAACCAATCACTTTCCTCTCTTCCTACACGTACACATGCCTTACATCCTCGATAAAAACTTTTCACTGCTTCTAACAACTTTCCTCCCACACACTTTATTTACCTCCTTCAAAAACATCTTTTTATTCTCCCTAAAATTTAATGATACTCTCTCTCCCCAACTCTCATTTGCCCTCTTTTTCACCTCTTGCACCTTCCTCTTGACCTGCCTCTTCTTTTATACATCTCCCACTCATTTGCATTATTTCCCTGCAAAAATCAGTCCAAATGCCTCTCTCTTCTCTTTCACTAATAATCTTACTTCTTTATCCCACCACTCACAACCCTTTCTAATCTGCCCACCTCCCACGCTTCTCATGCCACAAGCATCTTTTGCGCAAGCCATCACAGTTTCCCTAAATACATCCCATTCCTCCCCCACTCCCCTTACCTCCTTTGTTCTCACCTTTTTCCATTCTGTACTCAGTCTCTCCTGGCACTTCCTCACACAAGTCTCCTTCCCAAGCTCACTTACTCTCAACACTCTCTTCACCCCAACATTCTCTCTTCTTTTCTGAAAACCTCTACAAATCTTCACCTTCGCCTCCACAAGATAATGATCAGACATCCCTCCAGTTGCACCTCTCAGCACATTAACATCCAAAAGTATGCGGCATAAATGGGGAGCACACCAAAACATTTCCATCTCCTACAGCAGATAAACTGCTACCAAGGTGGACTCATGTGGTATGCTGGCACATCATGTTGTTGCCAGCTCTCACTAAAGGGCACCAACTTTACTAATGGAAAGCATTATTTTAGGTGAGGTAATGTGATCTGTATTAATATACTTCGTGTTGCTCTGCTCATGCCATCTTCAATGGCAAGCACTGTTTGTCATACCCATACACACACTAAATACATGCAAGCACTGTTTGTCATGCCCAAATACATAAAAGAAACCTCTCAAAATGCTGAACAAGATGTCACTGTAAAGAGGCAAAGTCCCAAGGGACTGAAAAAAGAATAACTTCATACCAACCTATAAGAAGGGAGACCAGGAACAAACAGCAAACTAGTTTCACTAGCAAGTGTAGTCTGTAAGGTTCTGTACATGATCAAAAAGCAAATGGATCATTTTCTATGGGGGAAAAATTAACTTAGTGAAAGAGGGCATGGCTTTCAGGGAAAGGAGGTCTTGGGTAACAAACATCTTAGATTTCAACAAGACAAAAGGGAGGGCTGAGAAGACTCTGTGTGTGGACTGTCAGAAAGAATTCGACACTATCCTGCTTGAGATGCTGATTAAAAAGCTATATAACCAGGAAGGAATAAGGGCAAAATTCCTTCAATGAATCAAAGAGTATCCATCAGGAACAAAGAGCACATGTTAAAAGAATACTTCAAATGGTTTGAGTCCACCAGCAAAGTGTCACATGGTTCTATTCTGGGACCATTACTATACTCCTTTTGATCTGAAAAGTTTGAACATAATATAAAGGTCATGAGGGAATTTAAAAGCATGGAGTTTTATATCAACTTACATGGAGACCTTGACAGACTCAAAGTAGGTCTGATACATTGTTCATAAAGTTCAACCAGAGTAAATGTAAAGTAATGAGGATGAGTCACAATGAAAGGCCTAAATATGGTCATCCAGCAGGATATAAGGTGTGAGATGGGAGTCAACATAATCCCTAACCTGTCACCAAAGTCTCATCTTTGGTGAACAGTTAAGACCAGCTGTCTGCACGCAAATAAAGTTTTATTCAATTTCGAGGATACAGAAATATTCAGCTTGTCTTCATATTACACATAAGGCAAAAATGAGTATTTTTCTCAAGTCTGGTAATCACACTTAAAAAAAGCAGAGGGACCTAATAGAGAAAGTCCAGAGGGGAGCAAAAAAAGATAGTTCCAGAATAAGAAGAGATGAATTACAGAGAAAGGCCATAGATCTTAAATTCAAACACAAAAAAGGATAAAGATCTTAAATCTTAACACAATGAAAGAGAAGGGGAAAGCTTAACTAATCACTATCTATAAGTTTTCCAAATAGACAGATGACATAGGTAGTGTACAGCTCTTCAAGACATGTGGGGATAGAATAACCTCAGGTCAGAACAAAAAAATCTAGCAAGAAACTCAAAATGAAATATGTGAAAAAGTACTTTTATATCAGATGAATGATGGATGAATGGAAAAATACTTTGAATATAGTTAATGCAGAGAGCACAGGTAAATAGCTTATTGCTGTCACCTTCTCAAGGGTCCAAGCATTTCTTGTAAGAGTTGAAATACTGAGATGAGTGAACCCAACTAGTTGGAAGGCTGATGTGCGAACAGCAAAAGGTCCACCTGGGGACTGGACAGATGGAGATCCCACACGAGAATCATGTTTCTGTAGCCTCTTCAGTGGGGTTAGTTTCATACGACTCTGCTCCTGTTTCATGGAAGAAAAAAGTGAAGTACTCAGTCTGTGAATGAAATTTATAAAATCAAAATTTAAGCATAAGAATAGGAAAAATATCAGTCTTGCATTATTCACCATAGTTATGTAATAAGTCAAAATCAATATAGCAGACTTGGTCAACTTTCTCAATCAGTTTGCACTGACAACCAAATTACTCTCTTAAACAGTTATTTGTTAAACAATCTACCCATCCCACACCACATATTGTCTTCAAGCATTGATTTAAAAAAAATTCACAAAATTCCTCATCTGCTTTCTTTTGCTTTCAATGCCCAAAACTAAAATCCAAGCAACACTATCAGGGTTACAACCTACTCCCCTACATCAAACAAACCAACCTCCTTCCCTACACCAACCCCACCATCCCATCCCCTACAGAAACTCCAACACCTCTCCCCTACACCAACCAATACCACCCCCTCCTGAAACCCAGCCTTGCCACAACCCTCTCCTACAATAACCCCACCATCCTCTCCCATACACCACCCCCAGCACTCCCTCATCTACACTAATTACACCCACTCAACAACTCCTCCTCTACGACAACCACAACAGCTCCTTCCCTACACATCTAGTGGAATTCCAAAAGGCTCAGTCCCAGGACCCATACTTTTCATCATATACATAAATGATCAAGAGACAGGGCTCATAAGTAGAATCTCAAAATTGGCCAATGGCATAAAATTGAAAAACAGACCCAACTCATGGGAAGACATCCTAAAGATTCAATAGGACTTTGAAAACTCGTTGAGCAGAAAAAGAAGTGGGAAATATATTTCAATAAGGTAAATATAAAGTTTTTTCAGCTATCATCATTTCCCTTATTAGTGTCATAGCACCAGGAAACAGACAAAGAAAGGCCACATCAAGCTAGAAACTGCAGAAGTTGGTGACTGAGTTTGGAAAACTGTGTGAAAGGAGAAAGTTGAGAGTGAATGTGAATAAGAGCAATGTTATTAGATTCAGTAGGGTTGAGGGACAAGTTAATTGGGATGTAAATTTGAATGGAGAAAAACTGGAGGAAGTGAAGTGTTTCAGATATCTGGGAGCGGACTCAGCAGCAGATGGAACCATGGAAGTGGAAGTGAGTCACAGGGTGGGAGAGGGGGCAAAGGTTCTAGGAGTGATGAAGAATGTGTGGTAGGAGAAAACTTTATCTCGGAGAGCAAATATGGGTATGTTTCAAGGAATAGTAGTTCCATCAATGTTATATGGTTGTGAGGCATGGGTTATGGGTAGGGTTGTACAGAAGAGGTGGGTGTGTTGAAAATGAAGTGTTTGAGGACAATATGTAGTGTGAGGTGGTTTGATCGAGTAAGGAAATGGTAAAGAGATGTGTGGAAATAAAAAGAGTGTGGTGTGGTTGAGAGAGCAGAAGAGGGTGTGCTGGCATGGTTCAGTCATATGGAGAGAATGAGTGAGGAAAGACTGACAAAGAGGATATTTCTGTCAGAGGTGGAGGGAACAAGGAGTAGGAGGAGACCAAACTGGAGGTGGAAGGATGGAGTGAAAAAGATTTTGAGTGATCGGGGGCTGAACATACAAGAGGGTGAGAGGCGTGCAAGGAATGAAGTGAATTGGAACGATGTGGTATACCAGAGTCATTGTGCTGTCATTGGACTGAACCAGGGAATGAGAAGCATTTGGGATAAACCATGGAAAGGTCTGTGGGGCCTGGATGTAGATAGGGAGCTGTGATTTCGGTGCATTACACACGACAACTAGAGTCTGAATTTGACCGAATGTGGTCTTTTTTGTCTGTTTTCCTGGTGCTACCTTGCTAAAGCATGGGACTACAATGCTGTTTCCTGTGGGGCGAAGTAGTGACAAGAATGGATGAAGGCAAGCAAGTATAAATATGTACATGTGATATTCTTGTATATGCACATATACAGGCCTTTTTTTTTTTCATTTATTTATTTTAAGTTAAGAGTAAATGTGAATAAGGGCAAGGTTATTAGGTACAGTAGGGTTGAGGGTCAAGTCAATTGGGAGGTGAGTTTGAATGGAGAAAAACTGGAGGAAGTGAAGTGTTTTAGATATCTGGGAGTGGATCTGGCAGCGGATGGAACCATGGAAGCGGAAGTGGATCATAGGGTGGGGGAGGGGGCAAAAATTCTGGGGGCCTTGAAGAATGTTTGGAAGTCGAGAACATTATCTCGGAAAGCAAAAATGGGTATGTTTGAAGGAATAGTGGTTCCAACAATGTTGTATGGTTGCGAGGCATGGGCTATGGATAGAGTTGTGCGCAGGAGGATTGATGTGCTGGAAATGAGATGTTTGAGGACAATGTGTGGTGTGAGGTGGTTTGATCGAGTGAGTAACGTAAGGGTAAGAGAGATGTGTGGAAATAAAAAGAGCGTGGTTGAGAGAGCAGAAGAGGGTGTTTTGAAGTGGTTTGGGCACATGGAGAGAATGAGTGAGGAAAGATTGACCAAGAGGATATATGTGTCGGAGGTGGAGGGAACGAGGAGAAGAGGGAGACCAAATTGGAGGTGGAAAGATGGAGTGAAAAAGATTTTGTGTGATTGGGGCCTGAACATGCAGGAGGGTGAAAGGAGGGCAAGGAATAGAGTGAATTGGAGCGATGTGGTATACCGGGGTTGACGTGCTGTCAGTGGATTGAATCAAGGCATGTAAAGCGTCTGGGGTAAACCATGGAAAGCTGTGTAGGTATGTATATTTGCGTGTGTGGACGTATGTATATACATGTGTATGGGGGGGTTGGGCCATTTCTTTTGTCTGTTTCCTTGCACTACCTCGCAAACGCGGGAGACAGCGACAAAGTATAATAAAGTATAATATAAATAAATTATTTCATTTATTTTGCTTTGTCGCTGTCTCCCGCGTTAGCGAGGTAGCGCAAGGAAACAGACGAATGAATGGCCCAACCCACCCACATACACATGTGTATACATACACGTCCACATACGCAAATATACATACCTATACATCTCAACGTATACATATATATACGCACACAGACATATACATATATACACATGTACGTAATTCATACTGTCTGCCTTTATTCATTCCCATCGCCACCTCACCACACATGAAATAACAACCCCCTCCTCCCTCGTGAGCGAGGTAGCGCTAGGGAAAGACAACAAAGGCCACATTCGTTCACACTCAGTCTCTAGCTGTTATGTAATAATGCACCAAAACCAGAGCTCCCTTTCCACATCCAGGCCCCGCAGAACTTTCCATGGTTTACCCCAGACGCTTCACATGCCCTGGTTCAATCCATTGACAGCATGTCGACCCCGGTATACCACACTGTTCCAATTCATTCTATTCCTTGCACGCCTTTCACCCTCCTGCATGTTCAGGCCCCGATCACTCAAAATCTTTTTCACTCCATCTTTCCACCTCCAATTTGGTCTCCCACTTCTCCTCGTTCCCTCCACCTCTGACACATATATCCTCTTTGTCAATCTTTCCTCACTTATTCTCTCCATGTGACCAAACCATTTCAAAACACCCTCTTCTGCTCTCTCAACCACACTCAACCACACAACTCTCTTACCCTATTATTACTTACTCGATCAAACCATCTCACACCACATATTGTCCTCAAACATCTCATTTCCAGTACATCCACCCTCCTGCGCACAACTCTATCGATAGCCCACGCCTCGCAACCATACAACATTGTTGGAACCACTATTCCTTCAAACATACCCATTTTTGCTTTCCGAGATAATGTTCTTGACTCCTACACATTCTTCAAGGCTCCCAGAATTTTCGACCCCTCCCCCACCCTATGATTCACTTCCGCTTCCATGGTTCCATCCGCTGCCAAATCCACTCCAAGATATCTAAAACACTTCACTTCCTCCAGTTTTTCTCTATTCAAACTTACCTCCCAAGTGACTTGTCCCTCAACCCTACTGTACCTAATAGCCTTGCTCTTATTCACATTTACTCTCAACTTTCTTCTTTCACACACTTTACCAAGCTCAGTCACCAGCTTCTGCAGTTTCTCACATGAATCAGCCACCAGCACTGTATCATCAGCGATCAACAACTGACTCACTTCCCAAGCTCTCTCATCCACAACAGACTTCATACTTGCCCCTCTTTCCAAAACTCTTGCATTCACCTCCCTAACAACCCCATCCATAAACAAATTAAACAGCCATGGAGACATCATACACCCCTGCCGCAAAACTACATTCACTGAAAACCAATCACTTTCCTCCCTTCCTACACGTACACATGCCTTACATCCTCGATAAAAACTTTTCACTGCTTCTAACAACTTGCCTCCCACACCATATATTCTTAATACCTTCCACAGAGCATCTCTATCAACTCTATCATATGCCTTCTCCAGATCCATAAATGCTACATACAAATCCATTTGCTTTTCTAAGTATCTGATGCTCTGTACATGCCTTCACTCTCTCAATCAATACCCTTCCATATAATTTCCCAGGAATATTCAACAAACATATACCTCTGTAATTTGAGCACTCACCTTTGTCCCCTTTGCCTTTGTACAATGGCACTATGCAAGCATTCCGCCAATCCTCAGGCACCTCACCATGAATCATACATACATTAAATAACCTTATCAACCAGTCAACAATACAGTCACCCCCTTTTTTAATACATTCCACTGCAATACCATCCAAACCTGCTGCCTTGCCAGCTTTCATCTTCCGCAAAGCCTTTACTATCTCTTCTCTGTTTACCAAATCATCTTCCCTAACCCTCTCACTTTGCACACCACCTCAACCAAAACACCCTATATCTGCCACTCTATCATCAAACACATTCAACAAATCTTCAAAATACTCACTCCATCTCCTTCTCACATCACCACTACTTGTTATCACCTCCCCATTAGCCACCTTCACTGAAGTTCCCATTTGTTCCCTTGTCTTACGCACTTTATTTACCTCCTTCCAAAACATCTTTTTATTCTCCCTAAAATTTAATGACTCTCTCTCACCCCAACTCTCATTTGCCCTCTTTTTTACCTCTTGTACCTTTCTCTTGACCTCCTGCCTCTTTCTTTTATATATCTCCCACTCATTTGCATTATTTCCCTGCAAAAATCGTCCAAATGCCTCTCTCTTCTCTTTCACTAATAATCTTACTTCTTCATCCCACCACTTACTACCCTTTCTAATCTGCCTACCTCCCACGCTTCTCATGCCACAAGCATCTTTTGCACAAGCCATCACTGCTTCCCTAAATACATCCCATTCCTCCCCCACTCCCCTTACCTCCTTTCTTTTCACCTTTTTCCATTCTGTACTCAGTCTCTCCTGGTACTTCCTCAAACAAGTCTCCTTCCCAAGCTCACTTACTCTCACCACTCTCTTCACCCCAACATTCTCTCTTCTTTTCTGAAAACCTATACAAATCTTCAACTTCACCTCCACAAGATAATCATCAGACATCCCTCCAGTTGCACCTCTCAACACATTAACATCCAGCAAAAGTCTCTTTTTCACACGCCTATCAATTAACATGCAATCCAATAATGCTTTCTGGCCATCTCTCCTACTTACATACGTATACTTATGTATATCTCTCTTTTTATACCAGGTATTCCCAATCACCAGTCCTTTTTCAGCACATAAATCTACAAGCTCTTCACCATTTCCATTTACAACACTGAACACCCCATGTATACCAATTATTCCCTAAACTGCCACATTACTCACCTTTGCATTCAAATCACCCATCACTATAACCCTGTCTTGTGCATCAAAACCACTAACACACTCATTCAGCTGCTCCCAAAACACTTGCCTCTCATGATCTTCCTTCTCATGCCCAGGTGCATATGCACCAATAATCACCCATCTCTCTCCATCAACTTTCAGTTTTACCCATATCAATCTTAGAGTTTACTTTCTTACACTCTATCACATACTCCCACAACTCCTGTTTCAGGAGTAGTGCTACTCCTTCCCTTGCTCTTGTCCTCTCACTAACCCCTGACTTTACTCCCAAGACATTCCCAAACCACTCTTACCTTTTACCCTTGAGCTTCGTTTCACTCAGAGCCAAAACATCCAGGTTCCTTTCCTCAAACATACTACCTATCTCTCCTTTTTTCTCATCTTGGTTATATCTACACACATTTAGACACCCCTTTTTTTTAAATCTTTTTTTTCCAAAAAAAAGGAACAGAGAAGGGTACTAAGTGAGGATATTCCCTCTTAGGCTCAGTCCTCTGTTCTTAACGCTACCTTGTTAGTGCAGGAAATGGTGAATATGTTAAAAAAAAAAAAGGTTTATGTATGTGTATGTAAATTGATGGGCCATTCTTCATCTGTTTCCTGGCGCTACCTCGCTGATGCTGGAAACAGCAATCAAACACAATGAAAAAAATTAAAAAATAATATGTATGTATGTACATGCCTCACAACCCTATAATATTGGTGGAACCACAATTTTTTGAAACATGCACATTTTCGTTCTCTGAGATAACGTGCTCTCCTTCCACATTCTTCATCACTCCCAGAACTTTCCCTCCCTTCACCCACCCTGTTACTCCAGCTTCCATGGTTCCATTTGCTGCCAAGTCCACTCTCAGATATCTAAAACACTTCACTTCTCCCAATTTTTGTCCACTGAAACCTACATCCCAACTAACTTGTTCCTCAACCCTGCTGAACCTAATAGCCCTGCTCTTATTTACATTTTCTTTCAACTCTCTCCTTTCACACATTTTTCCAAATTCAGTCAACAACTTCCGCAGTTTCTTACTCGAATCAGCTACCAGTGCTGTATCATCAGCAAACAACTGACTCACTTCCCAAGCCCTCTCATCTCCAACAGACTGCATATTCTCCTCTCCAAAACTCTTGCATTTACCTCCCTAACCACTCCATTTATAAACAACTTAAACCACCATTGAGGCATCACACACCCCTGACACAGACCGACCTTCACTGAGAACCAATCACTCCCATCCTCCTACTTGTCCACATGCCTTACGGCCTTGATAAAGACTTCTCATTGCTCCTAGAAGCTTACCTCCCACTCCATATATTCTTAAGACCTTCCACAAAGCATCTGTATCCACCCTGTCATATGCCTTCTCCAGATCCATAAATGCCACATACAAATCCATCTCCTTTTCTAAATATTTCTCACATACTCTTCATAGCAAACACCTGATTCACACATCCTCAATCACTTATTAAACCACACTTCACCCTGATCTGATGCTTTGTACATGCCCTTACCCTCTCAGTCAATACCCTCCCATGCAATTTACCTGATATACTCAACATACTTATATCTCTATAGCTTGAAAACTCACCTTTAACCCCCTTGCCTTTTCACAATGGCACTATATACACATTTTGCCACTCCTTAGGTACATCACCATGATCCATACACACACTGAATATCCTTACCAACCAATCAACAACACAGTCACCCCCTTTCATATATTCAACTGTAATACCATCCACTCCAGCTGCCTTGCAACATTTCATCTTACACATTGCTTTCCCCACCTCTTCACTCTTCACTAAAAACACTCTCCATGACTCTCTCATTTCACATACAACCCTGAACCAAAACACTCTACATAAGCCACCCTATCATCAAACACATGCAAAAATCCTTCAAAATAATCACTCCATCTCCTCCTCAACCTATCACTCCCTGTTATCATTTCCCCTTGTAATCCCTTCACTGATATTCCTATTTCTTCTCTTACCTTTTGCACATTTTTCCTCCTTCCAAAACATCTTTCTAATCTCCCTAAAAATAACTGACACTCTCTCACCTCAACTCTCATTTGCCTTCTTTTTCAAACCCTGCACCTTCCCCTTGACTTTCTGGTGCCTTTTATACATCCCCCAATCATTTGCACTCATTCCCTGCAAGCACTGCCTAAATGCCCCTTTTCTCTTTCGCTAGCAACTTTACTTCATCCCACCACTCACCACCCTCTCTAATCTGCCCACCTTCCACCTTTTGCATGCCACATGCACCTATTGCACATCTCATCATTGCTTCCCTAAATACCTTAAATTCCTAATCCACTTCCTTTGCTTTATCTATTCTCACCTTTTGCCATTCTACACTCAATCTCTCTTGGTATTTTTTCACACAAGTCTCCTTTCCAAGCTCAATTATTCTCAACACTCTCACCTCTTTTGAAAACCTCAACAAACTTTCACCCCACCTCCAAAAGGTAGAGATCAGACATCCCACCAGCTGCCCCACTCAGCTTACTTACTTCCAAAAGTTTCTCTTTGCATGCCTATAAATCAATATGTAATCTAATCGTACCTGTTGACCACCTCCCCTACTCACAATCATATACTTGTGTATATCCTCTTTTTAAACTAGATATTCCCACTCACCAGTCTTTTTTCAGCACACAACTCCACAAGCTCTTCACAGTTTGCATACTGAATACCTCAGGCGCCCCACTGATTCCCTCAATTGCAACTTTACTTCTCTTTGCATTTAAATCACCCATCACTAATAACAGGTCTCCTGCATCAAAACTGCTGACACATTCACTAAGCTATTCCCAAAACACTTTTCTCTCATGATCTTCCTTCTCATGGTCAGGTGCATAAGCACCAACAATCACCCACCTCTTGCCATCCAATTTTACCCACAACAATCTTGAATTTACTCCCTGACACTCTATCACACACTCCCACAACTCCTGCTTCAGGATCAGTGCTACTCCTTCCTTAGCTATTGTCCTCTCATCAACCCCTAACTTCACTCCTGAGACATTTCCAAATCATTCGTCCTCATTACCCTTGAGCTTTGCTTCACTCAGAGGCAGAACAGGAGAGACTGAGTACAGAATGGAAAAAGGTGAGAGCAAAGGACGTAAGGGGAGTGGGGGAGGAATGGGATGTATTTAGGGAAGCAGTGATGGCTTGCGCAAAAGATGCTTGTGGCATGAGAAGCTTGGGAGGTGGGCAGATTAGAAAGGGTAGTGAGTGGTGAGATGAAGTAAGATTATCAGTGAAAGAGAAGAGAGAGGCATTTGGACGATTTTTACAGGGAAATAAAGCAAATGACCGGGACATGTATAAAAAAAAAAAAAAAAAAGAGGCAGGAGGTCATGAGAAAGGTGCAAGAGGTGTAAAAGAAGGCAAATGACAGTTGGGGTGAGAGTATCATTAAATTTTAGGGAGCATAAAAAGATGTTTTGGAAGGAGGTAAATAAAGTGCGCAAGAAAACGGAACAAAGGGGAACATCAGTGAAGGGGGCTTATGGGGAGGGGATAACAAGTAGTGGTGATGTGAGGGGATGGAGTGAGTATTTTGAAGGTTTGTTGAATGTGTCTGATGATAGAGTGGCAGATACAAGGGTATTTTGGTCGAGGTGGTGTGCAAATGAGAGGGTTAGGGAGAATGATTTGGTAAACAGAGAGGAGGTAGTAAAAGCTTTGCGAAAGATGAAAGCTGGCAAGGCAGTAGGTTTGGATGGTATTGCAGTGGAATTTATTAAAATAGGGGGTGACTGTGTTGTTGACTGGTTGGTAAGGTTATTTAATGTATGTATGACTCATGGTGAGGTGCCTGAGGATTAGCGAAATGCTTGCATAGAGCCAATGTACAAAGGCAAAGGGGATAAAGGAGAGTGCTTAAATTACAGACATATAAGTTTGTTGAGTATTCCTGAGAAATCATATGGGAAGGTACTGATTGAGAGGGTGAAGGCATGCACAGAGCATCAGATTGGGAAAGAGCAGTGTGCTTTCAGAAGGGGTAGAGGATGTGTGGATCAGGTGTTTGCTTTGAAGAATGTATGTGAGAAATACTTAGAAAAGCAAATGGATCTGTATGTTGCATTTATGAATCTGGAGAAGGCATATGATAGAGTTGATAGAGATGCTCAGTGGAAGGTATTAGGAATATAAGGTGTGGGAGGCAAGTTGTTAGAAGCAGTGAAAAGTCTCTATCGAGAATGTAAGGCATGTGTACGAGTAGGAAGAGAGGAAAGTGACTGGTTCTCAGTGAATGTCGGTTAGCGGCAGGGGTGCGTGATGTCTCCATGGTTGTTCAATTTGTTTATGGATGGGGTTGTTAGGGAGGTGAATGCATGAGTTTTGGAGAGAGGGGCAAGTATGCAGTCTGTTGTGGATGAGAGCTTGGGAAGTGAGTCAGGTGTTGTTTGCTGATGATACAGCCTTGGTGGCTGATTCATGTGAGAAACTGCAGAAGCTGGTGACTGAGTTTGGTAAAGTGTGTGACAGAAGAAAGCTGAGAGTAAATGTGAATAAGATGAAACCACCTGACACCACATATTGTCCTCAAACATTTAAATTCCAACACATCCAACAGTATAGCTTAAGGCACTATGAGAAGTTAGACCAAAGAAGAAATGGATAAAGTAGCGAAGTAGCATGACAACTGAATAGGGCTAAGAAATTTCAAATGTTGACATCAACAGGCCAATCTGGGATCAGGTGAAACAGAAGCACTGTGTGCAAAGGTAGCATGAATGGAGACTTCATTCTAAATCCATGGAAAAATTTTGTATTCGAGGCAAATTCAAATTAAAAGATTCAGTCTCAAGTTTTATATCCTGGTCACACCTTTTTTATTTGATGATGACGCGGCTGGTGCACACACAGTGCATAGACCTCGAGGGTGATGTTGAAGTCAGAAGTAAGGTGATGGAGAGCCATGAGGTTGGGAAAGGTGATTGCACCATCAACAACACACTCTGGAGTTGTCAGCAGCTGTGAAGAAATGACCTGCTCACGATGCTTCACCAAAACCATGAGGTGGTATAATTCATCACCTGCAAAGAAAGTGAATAAAATCAGTTTGCTGATGATTACATGACAAAAAATCAATTACACTTTTTAAATGTGGTACTTTTTTGAGTCCTGTTCTATATATACACAGGAGAACATTAAAGAGGTAATATGTGTGGACATGTGTATGTACATGTGTATGGGGGGGGGTTGGGCCATTTCTTTCGTCTGTTTCCTTGCGCTACCTCGCAGACGCGGGAGACAGCGACAAAGTATAAAAAAAAAAAAAAAAAAAAAAAAAAAAAAAAAAAAAAAAAAAAAAAAAAAAAAATGATGTTACAATAGGTTAATATGAGAGTAAACAGAGATATGTGTCATGAAATGTCAGCAGTGAATCCTAGTTGTTAAAAAGAGCATTATGGACCACAGAAACTGTCTTCAAAAGCATGGTCTGCATGGGAGAATTACTTTACATTCTAAGTAGGTATGAAAATGATCCCAAGGCACTGGGCATCCCTTCCCTCTGCTAGCCTGCTGGGGGTGTGGACTATTTATGCAAAATCATATCTTATAAAAGGGTCATACGAGTAAGCACTTATAGCAGAGAGACAGTAGAGCAAATCTCAATAAGAAATTGGCATAGCATTAAATTGAATGTTGCTCCACTGTAAAGGAGGTAACTTTGTATACTATAAGTAAATTATTCATGTTAAAGAGTCACCAATATAACCATCAGTTTTAATATTCAGTAAGCAATGGACACTCATGTATTGGTTTACCTTGCATGAACTAATTTCCCTCTAAACCTGGAATGTGGAATTCTGATGCCTTATACTTCTCAAGCACATGCAGTAAATATGGCATAGGGGGAGTCACAAACTGTAATTGGGCTGAACCAGGGTACAAAATGCAGTGAAGGTAAATCATGGAATAGTCTGTGGTGCTTGACTGAGAATGGTAGACTCTGATTTCAGTACATTAAATATGACAGCTAAAGAGTGAATCTGAATAAATGAAACCAATATTTTTTTGTTCTTGACACTACCAACCTAAGGCAGAAGCAACTGAGAAAAAAATTATACAAAAAAACAAAGGAATTAATTACAATTACATTAGGAAGAAGTGGTAGGTATGAACATTAACTGGGAGCATTGGGTAGGAACCTCTGAAAACACCTGAATTGCCCCCTGCCAGTGGCCTGTTAAGGATGGCTAAGAAGCGGCACTGGAGTTCATCAGTAATGGAGTTTCTTTTGCCATGGCCATCCCCTTGAGGGGGTTCCCAAAGGGAGCAGGCATCAGAGATATAGATAGATAGGTAGATATACTTACTGCAAATCATACTTACCATTCATTCCTTTCTGAAGGAAGCTCTGTTTGAGAGGAACAGATATGTTACTGATACTAATAGATCCCATACATGATTCCTCATCACTGGTCCAACTCTGCTGACCTAAGGCACCTCGGCCTTCAGTCTCTGTAATGTAGCAAACATGGATTAATGCATATTTCATAAGCATAATGCACTTTTTTTTTCACAAATTGATTGCCATTTCCTACCACATCTACTGACATCAATTCTCTAGCTGTAATATGTAATGCACTAAAACTACAGCTCCCTATCCACAACCAGACCCAAACAGATCTTTCCATGGTTTATCCCGAATGCTTAATATGCCCTGGTTCAGCCTATTCACAGCACATTAACCCCTGTACACCACATTGTTCCAATCCACCCTATCTCATGCATGCCTTTCACCCCCAACATGTTTAGGCCCTGATCGCTCATAACCTTTTTCACTCCATCATTCCATTCCTAATTTGGTCTCCTGGTTCTCCTTGCTCCTTCCACTACTCACACACATATATCCTTTTTGTCATTTTCCTTACTCATTCTCACCATATGTTCAAACCACATTTCAACACACCCTCTTCAGCTCTCTCAGCTACACACTTATTACCACATCTCTCTTAACCCTTCATTACTTAATCAGACCAACTCACACCACATACTGTTCTCAGACATTTACTTCCAACACATCCACCCTCCTCTGTACAACCCTATCTATAGCCCATGCCTTATATCCATATAATATTGTTGGCACTAATAAACCTTCAAACATACCTATTTTTGCCCTACCAAATAAGTCTCATTCCATACATTCTTCTGCAATCCCAGAATCTTCACCCTCTCACCCATGCTATGACTCACTTCTGCTTCCATGGTTAAATTTGCTGCGATATCCACTACCAGGCATCTAAAACTCTTCACTAACTCCAATTTTTCTCCATTCAAACTCACATTCCAACTAACATGTCCCTCAACCCTGCTAAACTAATAGCCTTTCTTATATTCACATTTATGCTCAACTTCCTCCTTCACACAAGCTCCCAAACTCAATCACCATCTTCTGCACTTTCTCACTCGAATCTGTCACAAATACTGCACCATCAGCAAACAACAACCAACTCACTACCTACACCCTCTCATCTCCTTCAAAGCGCACAATTGCCCCTCTCTCCAAGACTCTCACATTTAGCTACCTCACCACCCTATAGATAAACAATTCAAACAATCATGGTGGCATCACACACCCCTGCCACAGTCCAAACTTTACATGAAACCATTCATCCTCTTCCTACTCATACATATCTTGAACACTTAATAAAGCATCTTACTACTTCTAGCAGCTTCCCCCTATCATCTGCTTACTCCATATCCATAAATGCCACATACAAATCCATCTGGTTCTCTAAGTGCTCACTCATATTCTTTCAAGCAAACACCTTATACAAATATCCTATACTACTTTTGAAACCATACTGTTCTTCCCTAATTAGATACTGTGTGCATACACGCCTTCATCCTCTTAATCACCACCCTCCCAAACAACTTACCAGGAATGCTCACATTTATCCCCCTTACCATTATATAATAGCACTGCACATGCATTCTGCCAATTCTCAGGCACCTTACCATGATCCACACTCATGGTGAAAATCCTAACCAACCAATTCATAACATACTGAAAACAAAGCACTCTCTATGATTCTATCACTTCGCATAACTCCCTAATTCAAACACTCTACATCTGCCACCATATCATCAAACACATTCAGCAGTCCTTAAAAGCCCTCACTCCATCTCCTTAATTCATCACTAACTGTCACCACCTCGCTCATAACTCCCTTCACTGACTTCCCTTTTGTTCTCTTGTTTTTCACTCACTGTTAACCTATTTTCAAAACATCAACTTATTCTCCCGGAAGTTTACTGATGCTCACCATGACTCTCATTTGCCCCCTTTTTATCCACTCCTGGACCTTCCTTTTGACCTCCTGCCACTTTCTCTCATACATCTAGTCATCTGCACTTTCTAACCTGCCCATCTCCCACCTTAAACATGCCACATGCATCTCTTGCACATGCCAATAGTGCTATGCTAAATACCTCCTATACCTTACCCACTCCCTTAGCTTCATTTACTCTCATCTTCAGCCATTCTAAATTCAATCTCAGGTTATTTCTTCACACAAGTCTCTTCTCCAGGTTCACTTATTTTCACCTCTCTCTTCCCATCCATAACATTTCCTCTTTTCCATCAAACCTCTGCACATCTTCATCCTTGCCTCCACAAGGTAATGATCCAACATCCCACCAGGAGAATGTATGAGAGGGATGAGGAAGGCAAGCTGAAACAGTTTAAACATATAGAAACCTTGAGTGAAGTGAGAGGTGGATGTCAGAGGTGGAAGGAACAAGGGAAAGGGGAAATTAAAGAGGTAGGAGGATGGAGTGATAGATGCTTTGAGACTCGGGGCCTGAACATGTAGAAAGGTGCAAGGCACGCAAAGAACAGGGTGAATATGAATGATGTGGTTAACAGGGGATGATGTGCTGCCAACGGGCTGAACCTGGGGACATGAAGCAGTCAAGCAAAACCACATAAAGGTTCGTGGGCCTGATAGTTGACAGGGAGCTCTGGTTTCAGTTCATCATACGTAACAGCTGGAGAGTGGATGTGAGCAAATGAGGCCATTTCTTCAGCTGTTCCTAAAGACACCTCACAAATGTCGGAAATGGCAAACATGCATGAAAGAAAGAAAAATGTATCAAAAATGGAGTCTGTCTCATGAACAGGTACACTTGTACAGGGGTTAGTGCCTCCTGAATCTTATGTAGCCCCAAATGTTTTGTACAAATAAGCACTAACCTTACACAAGAAATCCTAACATAATATTCACTTCATATCTCTGCAATACCAGTGCTACTCACCTGGGACTTGGGAAGGTTAGTGAAATCTGCTCAGTGAGCCAGCACTTTAGTGGTTGTCAAGTTGCACTCCTCTGACCCAGGTAGCTGTCTTTTCTTTCTGCTTAACTAACTGTGGATTACTGGCATTCTGTTCACAATCATACAATCTCTCCTTGTCATATGTAACATGTGACAGCACTTAACTCATGCAGCTCATTATTCGTAACTCTAGTTTTCCTGTGGTGAGCAATATGTGCTAGCCCTGCCTTTTGGCAAAATAGCTGGAGAGAATTAGTAAGCAGGAGTATTTAGGTAGGAGCATTAAGCAGCATTCAAACCTGTGCAACTTTTCATACACACAGGATCTGTGCACCTATTGAATGAAGAGGCATTCATCGGTGTAAGGTAAGGCATACTTCAAATCTCTGCACACAGGCCAACATGTGTAATCACATGAGGGCCCAACTGTCTCCCCATCCAAGATGAAGAGATGTGCAACAGTTGCCTGTCAACCATGGTTCAACATACTCTTTTTCCTCATTTGTAATGCTAGTAAGGCAGATAGATGGGTCCATTGAAAAAATATAGACTTCAATGAGGAATATCATTCATTTACTTGTTTGTGGATGGCTCCAGGTGTGAACAGAAAGAGGCATGCATAGAGGTATAGGAGGATGCATGGCAATTAAGTGCAAGGTGCACAGGTCTGAATGCACCATTAAGTAGAAGGAGCACCAGACAGTAGTGGTCATCAGGAACATTAGGTAGGAGCCTCTGCAAACACTGTACCAGACTTTGCCAGAGGCCTGTTAAGGGTGAGGCACTGAAGAATAAGAAGCAGCACTGGAGGTCTTTAGTTAAGGAGACTCTGTTGCCGTGGCCACCCATTTGAGAGAGTTCCAGTTGGAACAGGCATCAGAGATATAGATAGATATATCTGTACAGTTCTTCATAGTGGTTTCATGGAAAAATGAGTTGTATCACACATGACTCTGACATGCCTTACTGTACCTGAATTTCATTCATTGCTGTCTGCCTCTTCTGACAAGAAAGAAGCAAGAGCTTTTCAGCTTCCACATGCTGTGGTGTTCCTTGCTGCTCTGGGCACTGAAGTACTACTGTTACAGCATTGGAAGCCTGAGCAATAACACGCTGCTGCTTCGACACCTGTAATTTAAATTAGAGGTAGTGACTACAATACTGCTAAATCCAGATATGGCTGAAAGGATCTTCCAAAGAGAATGACTTAAAACTGAGGTTTCAGAAGATTTAGCATAAAGGAAAAAATTTTGAACAGACATCCCAATGAAAATAGAAATACTAGAAGTTAATAGCAAAAAAAATATTGCACACCTGTCTTAGAAATGCAAGTTTAGCCTCTCTAAATTACCTTTTATATCACATAGGAGGTATGTGGGGAGTAATCTTACTTCCCTATCGCATGGGATAATTATCATTGTGATCATTTCTCTCATTAATTTCATAACCATTATCAATATCATTCTTAGGGTTAATATCAACAACATTTTTCTTGACAAGTATCATCTCTTCCTGATGCTAATCCCTTATGGCAGCAAATAGCAAAGAGACATGAAATAATATAAGTACTTACTGAATTATAAGCACCTATTGGCAAAATGGTAGGAACAATAGATAGACATAGTAGGCAGGAATGTTAGACAGAAGCAGTAGGTAGGAACATTAGGTGGGAGCATTAGGTAGTAGTAGTAGTGGGTTGGAACATTCGGCAGGAACATTAGGTACACACATTATATGGTAGAAGTCTGTAGGAACATTAGGTAAGAGCCTCTGAAAACACAATTGAAAACAGCTGCTATCTGCCAGGGGCCTGTTAAAGGTAAAGCACTGGAATTCCCCAATTATGGAAACTCTTGAGAAAGGAACAGGCATTGGAGATGTAGATAGATAGACTAAATTTTACCAAAATGGCAGGGGGTGTGTTGGTGATGTACGGTGACTAGCGCCAAGCATCTTTGGGATGATACTATGTTGTTTACTGAGAGCAAAGAGGAGTTGAGAAGGTTGCAAAGTGTTTTGTGATGTGGGTAATCATATGCAACTAAGGGTAAATGTAACTAACAGTAAAGTAATGGTGTTTGAGAGAAAAGAGTGAAAGTATACATTTTTCAAAGCCCTATAGAGTGAGAAAGGGAAGTGTACTACTCTATGATATAGATATGGGGGGAAAGACTGGAAGAGGTGATAGAATCTAAGTATCTGGGAGTTATCTTGGGGTAAGTTTGGTGATACATAAGTTGAAAGAAGGGGGGCAGCAGTACATGGTAGAAAGGTCCCTTAACAGAATAATGAAGGGTAGAAGTGTCAGTATGGAAGCAAAGAAAGGATTAAGGGTCAGAATAGTCTGAAACATGGACATGGCATGATTCAGAGAGGTCAAGAATTCAAGCCGTGGAAATGAGTTATTTGAGAGGAGCATGTGGCATGACGAAATGGAATGAAGAAATGAGGGGGAGTATGTGAAATCTGGTATGGCAACGAATGCAAAGGGAATGAATTGTGGAGTGGCAGAGTGGATGGAATGTAACACTTGGAGGTAGTTTGGTCATGGGTAAGAATGCAAGATGGAATGTTTACAAGGGAAGTGTATTTCAGTATGATTAAAGGGGTTAGTGTGAGCTGTGACATGGGGAAAAAGAGTGGATGAGTACTGGAGGGAGAGAAATGGGGGGAAGGATATACAGGATGCTCTATGAGAAGGCATGTAAGGAATGGATAAGTCGAGACTTTTACCATAGCCACCCCCATGATGGAAGTTCCTGGAGGGAAAAGGCATCATAGATAGACAGACAGATATATATACTGAATGGAGCTCACATCATGCTTCACGAATAATAATGTGTCCCTCGGCTGCCACTTGCTTTACATAATAATGTATTCTCATTGGGGATTCTGGTATTTTTGACAGGCGCCATTTTAATACATATCAACGTATTACACTTGATCTCGTGATTCTTTATTTATCACACATATGAGATGTTTTCAGGTTTAGGATGCTACTAATCATTCCCACTATTTGTTCCCAGGCATAGATATTTTCATACCCATTTGCCATTTCCTACAAAAGCATAGTAGTGCCAGAACACACAAAAAATGGCCTCTTTTGCTCACATCCGCTCTAGAGCTGTCATCTATATTGCATGAAAACCAGACACATTTCATATTTCATATTTCATTTTCTTTTTTTTTATTTCTAAATTTTCAAAAGAAGGAACATAGAGAAGGGGGCCAGGTGAGGATATTCCCTCAAAGGCCCAGTCCTCTGTTCTTAACACGCACCCTCGCTAATGCGGGAAATGGCGAATAGTATGAAAGAAAGATTTTTTTTTTCTTATTTTTTTTTTTTTTTGCTCTGTCGCTGTCTCCTGCGTTTGCGAGGTAGCGCAAGGAAACAGACAAAAGAAATGGCCCAACCCACCCCCATACAAATGTAAATACATACACGTCCACACACGCAAATATACATACCTATACATCTCAATGTACACATATATATACACACACAGACACATACATATATACCTATGCACACAATTCACACTGTCTGCCTTTATTCATTCCCATCGCCACCTCGCCACACATGGAATACCATCCCCCTCCCCCCTCACGTGTGCGAGATAGCGCCAGGAAAAGACAACAAAGGCCCCATTCGTTCACACTCAGTCTCTAGCTGTTATGCAATAATGCCCGAAACCACAGCTCCCTTTCCACATCCAGGGCCCACACAACTTTCCATGGTTTACCCCAGACGCTTCACATGCCCTGATTCAATCCACTGACAGCACGTCAACCCCTGTATACCACATCGTTCCAATTCACTCTATTCCTTGCCCGCCTTTCACCCTCCTGCATGTTCAGGCCCCTGAACACTCAAAATCTTTTTCACTCCATCTTTCCACCTCCAATTTGGTCTCCCACTTCTCCTCGTTCCCTCCACCTCCGACACATATATCCTCTTGGTCAATCTTTCCTCACTCTTTCTCTCCATGTGCCCAAACCATTTCAAAACACCCTCTTCTGCTCTCTCAACCACACTCTTTTTATTTCCACACATCTCTCTTACCCTTACATTACTTACTCGATCAAACCACCTCACACCACACATTGTCCTCAAACATCTCATTTCCAGCACATCCACCCTCCTGCGCACAACTCTATCCATAGCCCACGCCTCGCAACCATACAACATTGTTGGAACCACTATTCCTTCAAACATACCCATTTTTGCTTTCCGAGATAATGTTCTCGACTTCCACACATTCTTCAAAGCTCCCAGGATTTTGCCCCCTCCCCCACCCAATGATTCACTTCCACTTCCATGGTTCCATCCGCTGCCAGATCCACTCCCAGATATCTAAAACACTTTACTTCCTGCAGTTTTTTTCCATTCAAACTTACCTCCCAATTGACTTGACCCTCAACCCTACTGTACCTAATAACCTTGCTCTTATTCACATTTACTCTTAACTTTCTTCTTTCAGACACTTTACCAAACTCAGTCACCAGCTTCTGCAGTTTCTCACATGAATCAGCCACCAGCGCTGTATCATCAGCGAACGACAACTGACTCACTTCCCAAGCTCTCTCATCCACAACAGACTTCATACTTGCAAGAGGTGAAAAAGAGGGCAAAAGAGAGTTGGGGAGAGAGAGTATCATTAAATTTTAGGGAGAATAAAAAGATGTTCTGGAAGGAGGTAAATAAAGTGCGTAAGACAAGGGAGCAAATGGGAACTTCAGTGAAGGGCGCTAATGGGGAGGTGATAACAAGTAGTGGTGATGTGAGAAGGAGATGGAGTGAGTATTTTGAAGGTTTGCTGAATGTGTTTAGTAATAGAGTGGTAGATATAGGGTGTTTTGGTCGAGGTGGTGTGCAAAGTGAGAGGGTTAGGGAAAATGATTTGGTACACAGAGAAGAGGTAGTAAAAGCTTTGCGGAAGATGAAAGCCGGCAAGGCAGCAGGTTTGGATGGTATTGCAGTGGAATCCATTAAAAAAGGGGGTGACTGTATTGTTGACTGGTTGGTAAGGTTATTCAATGTATGTATGACTCATGGTGAGGTGCCTAAGGATTGGCGGAATGCGTGCATAGTGCCATTGTACAAAGGCAAAGGGGACAAAGGTGAGTGCTCAAATTACAGAGGTATAAGTTTGTTGAGTATTCCTGGTAAATTATATGGGAGGGTATTGGCTGAGAGGGTGAAGGCATGTACAGAGCCTAACCCTCTCACTTTGCACACCACCTCGACCAAAACACCCTATATCTGCCACTCTATCATCAAGCACATTCAACAAACCTTCAAAATACTCACTCCATCTCCTTCTCACATCACCACTACTTGTTATCACCTCCCCATTAGCCCCCTTCACTGACGTTCCCATTTGCTCTCTTGTTTTATGCACTTTATTTACCTCTTTCCAAAACATCTTTTTATTCTCACTAAAACTTAATGATACTCTCTCACCCCAACTCACATTTGCCCTCTTTTTCACATCTTGCAACTTTCTCTTGACCTGCCTCTTTCTTTTATACATCTCCCACTCATTTGCATTATTTCCCTGCGAAAATCATCCAAATGCCTCTCTCTTCTCTTTCACTAATAATCTTACTTCTTCATCCCACCACTCCTTACCCTTTCTAATCTGCCCACCTCCCACGCTTCTCATGCCACAAGCATCCCTTGCACAAGCCATCAATGCTTCCCTAAATACATCCCATTCCTCCCCTACTCCCCTTACCTCCTTTGTTCTCACCTTTTTCCATTCTGTACACAGTCTCTCCTTGTACTTCCTCAAACAAGTCTCCTTCCCAAGCTCACTAAATCTCACCACTCTCTTCACCCCAACATTCTCTCTTCTTTTCTGAAAACCCATACAAATCTTCACCTTCGCCTCCACAAGATAATGATCAGACATCCCTCCAGTTGCACCTCTCAGCACGTTAACATCCAAAAGTCTCTCTTTTGCACGCCTATCAATTAACACGTAATCCAATAATGCTCTCTGGCCATTCTCCTACTTACATATGTAAACTTATGTATATCTCGCTTTTTAAACCAGGTATTCCCAATCACCAGTCCTTTTTCAGCACGTAAATCTACAAGCTCTTCACCATTTCCATTTACAACACTGAACACCCCATGTATACCAATCATTCCCTCAACTGCCACATTACTCGCCTTTGCATTCAAATCACCCATCACTATAACCCGGTCTTGTGCATCAAAACCACTAACACACTCACTCAGCTGCTCCCAAAACACTTGCCTCTCATGATCTTTCTTCTCATGCCCAGGTGCATATGCACCAACAATCACCCACCTCTCTACATCAACTTTTAGTTTTACTCATATCAATCTAGAATTTACTTTCTTACACTATCACATAGTCCCACCACTCCTGTTTCAGGAGTAGTGCTACTCCTTCCCTTGCTCTTGTCCTCTCGCTAACCCCTGACTTTACTCCCAAGACATTCCCAAACCACTCTTCCCCTTTACCCTTGAGCTTCGTTTCACTCAGAGCCAAAACATCCAGGTTCCTTTCCTCAAACATACTACCCATCTCTCCTTTTTTCTCATTTTGGTTACATCCACACACATTTAGACACCCCAATCTGAGCCTTCGAGGAGGATGAGCACTCCCCACATGACTCCTTCTTCTGTTTCCCCTTTTAGAAAGTTAAAATACAAGGAGGGGAGGGTTTCTGGCCCCCCCCCCTGCTCCCGTCCCCTTTAGTCGCCTTCTACGACACATGAGAAATGCGTGGGAAGTATTCTTTCTCCCCTTATCCCCAGGGATATATATATATATATATATATATATATATATATATGAGATGTCTGAGGATAATATGTGGTGTGAGGTGGTTTGATTGAGTAAGTAATGAAAGGGTAAGAGAGATGTGTGGCAATAAAAAGTGTGTGGTTGAGAGAGGAGAAGAGGGTGTTTTGAAATGGTTTGGTCACATGGAGAGAATGAGTGAGGAAAGATTGACCAAAAGGATATATGTGTCAGAGGTGGAGGGAACAAGAGAAGTGGGAGACCAAATTGGAGGTGGAAAGATGGAGTGAAAAAGATTCTGAGTGATCGGGGCCTGAACATCCCGGAGGGTGAAAGGTGTGCAAGGAATAGAGTGAATTGGAACGATGTGGTATAACAGGGTCGATGTGCTGTCAATGGATTGAACCAGATAATGTGAAGCATCTGGGGCAAACCATGGAAATTTCTGTGGGGCCTGGATGTGGAAAAGGAGCTGTCGTTTCGGTGCATTATTACATGACAGCTAGAGACTGAGTGTGAACGAATGTGGCCTTTGTAGTCTTTTCCTAGCACTACCTCGCGCGCATGAGGGGGGAGAGGGTTGTTACTTCATGTGTGGCGGAGTGGCGATGGGAATGAGTAAAGGCAGACAGTATGAATTATGTATATGTGTATAAATGTATATGTCTGTGTATGTATATATACATGTAAACGTTGAGATGTACAGGTATGTATATTTGCGTGTGTGGACGTATATGTATATACATGTGTATGTGGGTGGGTTGGGCTATTCTTTCGTCTGTTTCCTTGCGCTACCTTGCTAACGCGGGAGACAGCGACAAAGCAAAATATATAAATGAATAAATATCGATATACTTAACATTTTTTTAGTCAAAAGAATTCATTATTATTTTCTATTTCCAGCATTCTCCACATGGTATAGAAATCAACTGACTTATTGAAACTTGGATTGTAATACATGATTAGTTTTCTCATTTCTTCCTTTTATAAGTAAAGTTTGCCAGTTATTCTATACTTTCATTCCTTTGAATGTACACTTGATATTATTCTAAAATATTTCATACTAGCTTTGTTATTAGTACTTATACTAATTAAGGCTGACTACGCTTCCATTCTTCCTGCATATGTACATCAACTAATGAAAAACTGCAAGTGCAGGTTGTACCTTTCTAATCTGGCACTCTGTCCAGGAACTTCCATGGTCCAGCACATTTTGAATCTGCAGCCATTGGTTATTAGTTTGTGGTTCTGACACTAAGGTGACACTGTTAGCAGTGTTAAGGTGCCAAAATCTGTTTACAATGCAGCCAAACTAATTAACAGTTCAGTAAATATCTTATATTCAGCTATATTTTAGCCCTACAAGATGTCATCCAAGAGAACAAGAGATGAAGATGGTGCTAGTCCTAATAAGTGTGAGCATAAATCATTATCTATGCATGAAAAGATGGAGTTACTGAAAAAATTGGATAAAGGAACTTCTGTAAAGACTTTCTGTGAGTACTATGAGATCAGATCAACTATGAAAGACTTAGGGGTCAATTTCTGTTTTCCGGCATTTTCTGCAGTCCGGCAATGGCCAAGTCCCAAGGTTGCCAGACTAAAGAGGTACAACTGCAGCAGTAGCTAACTGCATAAATTCAAAACTGTTCTTACCTTTCTTTAAAGATTTATCATACAAATGGATAATTTTGAAGGTATAGTAGTTTTAGATGTTGTATGATGAGAGGCATGGGCTTTACATGAAAACCTAAAGAAGAGGATGAATGAGTTGAAATATTTAAGGACATGTTCTGTGAGTAGGTTTGATCAAGTAAGTAATGATAAGGTAAGAGAGAGGAATGGTAATAAGGAAGAGAGAGGCTTGGAAGCTGAAGAGAGTGTGCTGAAATAGTTTAGACATATGAAGAGAATGAGTGAAGTGAGGTTGACAAGTGTCTGAATTGGAGTAGACAAGGAGAACAAGTTTGAGATAAAGGGATGGAGTGAAAAAGAAATCGAGTGTTTTGGGCCTGAACGTGAAGGAAGAGTGAAAGGCATGCATGAGATATGAGTGAATTGGAACAATGTGGTTCACAGGGGACAAAGTGCTGTCAGTGGACTGAACAAGGGAATTTGAAGCAGCCCAAGAGGTACCAGGGTAGGCTGTATGGCCTAGTTGTGGATGGGGAATTGTGGTTACAGTGCATTAAACATGACAACTAGAGAATGGATATGAGCAAATGAGGCCTTTTCTTCATCTGCTCCTTGCACTACCTTGTTAATACATGAACTCTTGAACAAGTTAGAAAAAGAGTCAGCATCCCATGCTAATCATAACACAACTGCAGAATACTTTCTCATATATATGAAAACTATGAATTACTCCAATAAAAATCTACACTTCATTTTTTTTTTTTTTTTTTGCCTTGTCGCTGTCTCCCGCGTTTGCGAGATAGCGCAAGGAAACAGACGAAAGAAATGGCCCTACCCACCCCATACACATGTATATACATACATCCACACACACGCAAATATACATACCTACACAGCTTTCCATGGTTTACCCCAGACGCTTCACATGCCCCGATTCAATCCACTGACAGCACGTCAACCCCGGTATACCACATCGCTCCAATTCACTCTATTCCTTGCCCTCCTTTCACCCTCCTGCATGTTCAGGCCCCGATCACACAAAATCTTTTTCACTCCATCTTTCCACCTCCAATTTGGTCTCCCTCTTCTCCTCGTTCCCTCCACCTCCGACACATATATCCTCTTGGTCAATCTTTCCTCACTCATTCTCTCCATGTGACCAAACCATTTCAAAACACCCTCTTCTGCTCTCTCAACCACGCTCTTTTTATTTCCACACATCTCTCTTACCCTTACGTTACTTACTCGATCAAACCACCTCACACCACACATTGTCCTCAAACATCTCATTTCCAGCACATCCATCCTCCTGCGCACAACTCTATCCATAGTCCACGCCTCGCAACCATACAACATTGTTGGAACCACTATTCCTTCAAACATACACTTCATTATTTCATATAATTTGGTCACTTCCTATTGGTCTGTTTCTTTTTCTTCTTCAATAAATAAGTTCTCTTTCATAGGTACATTTCAGTTCTATGTAACAATTGCATTCGCAAATGTAATACATCACCAGTGTTTCACTAAGATCATGCAAAGTCTCAAATCTTAAATGAACATCCAACACAGGCTGCATTGCTACAGATACTAGCAGTCGAGTACCTACCTACAATGAGATTTTGTCTAGATGATTGGGCTAACCAAGTTAAATTACTGTAAAGTAATGAAGATGAGACCGAGTGAAAGAAGGCCTCAATATGATCATCATCTAACAGAAAATAAGTTTCAGGATTCTGCACGAGAAGGCCTTGGGAGTCAATGTTTCCCTAACCTCTTGCCAGAGTCCCACATTATGAGAACAGTGAAAGAGACAAATTTTCG
This sequence comes from Panulirus ornatus, assembly GCF_036320965.1. Classification (NCBI taxonomy): domain Eukaryota; kingdom Metazoa; phylum Arthropoda; class Malacostraca; order Decapoda; family Palinuridae; genus Panulirus; species Panulirus ornatus. The sequence goes on from NC_092275.1 coordinate 2,261,922, forward strand.
GCTGGAAAATATCAAAATAGCATTCAAGTAAATATTCAGCTAGCTGTTCATATCTTACATAAAGCCAAACCTAGGCACACTTTTCAGGTTTGGTTAATGCATCTAAAACCACAAAAAGCTAAAAGAGAAGGTCCACAAGAGGGCAACAAAGATGGTACCATGATTAAGGGGGCTGCATTACATTGAAAAAGTAGAGACTAAATTTGTCCACCTTTGGAGAGAGAAGTGTGAGGGGTGACCTGATTATGGCCTTTAAATTTTAAAACAAGAGGTAAGGAAGTACTTTTATAGAATGAGTGATGAATGAATGGAATAAGAGGACATGGTTAAAGCATATAGCATTTATGAAATTAGAAATATATGTGATAGAGATAACTAAAAAAAATAGTGCCCCACAAGTGTAAAACTCCCTCCCTAGATAAACAGGTAATAATTAATAGGCAGTATGGGAGACAGAAAAAGGCCAAGGTTCATACCTCCTCTTGCAGTTCCCTGATGCGAGCACTCACAGTGACAGATGGGCTTACAGGCTCAGGGGTAGGTGAACTTAAGTCTGGCCGATGGATAATCTTACGTACTGGAGTACATGTCACTTCCTGCTGGTAATATAAAGCATTCTAGAAAAAAGAAATATACAGAGAGCAAAAAACATTAAAGTATATTTACAGTGAGGGGCAACTGCAGGATACATAATTTTTGTACATGTTCACTGCCTCCGACCCCCCCAATTCACCCACCCTCAGTCAAGAACAAAAGTCCACATCGAGGGCAAACCTTAATTAAATATAATGAGGCTAATGAAAGGGTACAAGAGGATACGAGGAGGGGTATTTATGAATTTTACTGGAAGTGAAAAACCTGTCCTTTAAAATGTGCCAAGTCAAAGTTATTGGGAAAGACATGAGAGGGTAAAGTTCTAAAGCTTCAAGGTGTAGGGAAAGAAAGCTATCAAAGCAGCCTATCAATGAGTTCCTAATGGCCACACAGTAATTATGTGACCCAATAGCATGCTGAGCATTGTGTGATCTAGCTAGTGGTTGGGGCACATAAGCAGCCAGCTCTCGGGAGCAAAAACTAAAGTAATACCTATACAAGAAGGAAACTGAACAAACATCGTGGCAAAGGGCACATGGTCAAGTTTTGAAGTTAACCTCTGTGTTTGAGGTTTGAGGTAACCATGCCTCTACTCATTCATCATAAATTTCACAGAACCTATCACAACACCCTGGTTCCTGGTTGGTGAATATCTGGGGAAGTCTTTGAGGTCTTCACTCCCACAGCCCAGGCTGGGCCTAGGATAATGGACTGGGTCATTGGTAGACCAAGCTGTTGGAAGTTGCAGCCCTTAGACCCACATAGCCTGGCTAGTGTGGACACATTTTATAGATATTTCTCTAATGCACTCTTAAACTTCTTTACTAAGGATCCAATTCTGTTTTTGATGTTAGCTGGCAAGACACAGAAGAGCTTTAGGCCATGAATGTTCGAAATATTCTCTGTTTTTGTGCATATCACACCTTTGGATTTCTAAGGTAGTATGTTACTGAGTCTTCTAAGCCTGTCATGCCAGTAGGATACTGTTTCCATTTGTAAGTTCAGAACCATACTTTCTACAATTTTCCAGGCATAGATGATGATATACCTCTCCCATCTATGTTCCAGGGAGTATAGCCTTCGAGAGTTCACCCACCTCCAGTAATCTACTTCCTTTACCACAAGGCTGTGCAGATGAGGATGGAAGTGTTGGAAATGAAATGTTAGAGAACAATATGTGGAGAGAGGTGATTTGAAGGAGTAAGTAAGGAAAGGGTAAGAAAGAGGTGCTGTTATAAAAAGTCTTGCTGAGATAGCTGAAGAGGGTGTGCTGAAATGGTTTGGACACATGAAGAGAAAGAGTGAAGAAAGGCTGGCAAAGAGGATATAAATGTCAGAAGAGGATGGAATAATAAGTTGGACCTAACTGGGGATGGAAGGATGGAGTGAAAAAAATCTTTTTGTGACTGGTGCCTCAACATACAGGATGGTGAAAGCTGTACAAGGGATAAAATATGGTTTATTCTTTAAGACTCCAATCTTGGACAAAAGTCCACATCAATGCCAGGCCTTAATTGAAATGCAGAGAGAATTATGAAATGGAAAAAGAAGAGACAAGGGAAAGTGTTTAAGAATTGTGGAGGATGTGAAAAACCTGTCTTTTGAAATGTGCCACATCATACTTACTGGGAAAGACATAAGAAAGTAGAGAGTTCCAAAGCTTCAATGTGTAAGGAAAGAAGCAGGTATCATAACAGTCCAACACTGAGTTACCAATGGCCACACAATAATCATGTGACACAGTGGCTTAATGAATATTGAATGGTCTAGCTAGTGGTGTGGGCACACAAGCAGCCAGCTCTCAGGAGCAAAAACCTAATACCTATAGAAGAGGGAAAGTGAACCGACGTTGCAGCATAGACCAAGGAGATCAAGTTTGGAAGTTAGCCTGGAACAGTTTATGAGTTGGATTACTTTCGACTCAACTCTGTCAAGTAAGGATGTAGAGCTGAAGCCACCCCAAATGTGAAAGCAACTGTTCAGGACACCCAGTTTCTTTTATCAGACTTAGCTATTCCTGTAATGTGGTGTTTCCAAGAGAGAGTGGATGCTACAGTAATACTGAGAACATTCATTGTGCCAAGAGGTGGAATTATAGAACCATCAAATGAGAGATGTGAGGAGTTTTCAATAGAGAAATGGGTAGAAACTGGGTCTTGGAGGCATTAAACTTAACAAGATTTTGTTTACCCCATAGACATATCCTGTCCATGTCCAAGTTTATCGAGGAAGCTGTGTCAAGACAAAATGCAAATCAAGTGAAAGAAGAGGGAGCAGAATTGATGGATGTGGATGAATGCAGTGGTGAGTCGTCAGGATATGAGTGCAGTGGATTATTTGCGGAGAGAAAATCATTGAAAAAGAGAAAAAGTGTTGGGGACAGGACAGAACCTTGAGGAACACTATAAATGATGGAGAAAAGGGGGAGGCTGATCCATCAACAAACACAGAGACAGATCAGCCAGAAAGGAAGCTAAATATAAAGGAGCAAAGTGAGGGAGGGAAGCCAAAAGACGGAAGCTTAGAGTTGAGACCCCGATGCCACATCCTGTCAAAAGCCTTAGATATGTCAAGGGCAACTACATATGACTCCCCAAAATCTTTCTGGGATGATGATCATACATTAGTAAGATAGGAAAGAATATCACCAGCAGATCTCACCTTACGAAGGCCACACTGATGATCAGAGAGAAGACTGTGATTTTCGAGGTACCAAAGGATATGGGAGTTGAGGAGGGATTCAAATACTTTCGAAATGGTAGATATCAAAGCAATATGACAATAGTTAAATGGGTCAGAATGGTCACCCCTCTTAGGGATGGGATGCATCAATGCATGCTTCCAAAGAGAAAGAAAAGTTTTGGTTTTTAAACAGAAACACAACAGACGAGCGAGTACAGATGCAAATTCAGAGGCACACCTTTTCAGTACACAGGGATGGATGACAACAAGACCATAAGCCTTGCTTGTGTCCATAGGTCTTTACCAGAAAGTCCTGTCAGTGGATGATGAGAGGTTATTGCACTTCCTTTGAATAAAGGAACGCTTCACCTCACAGGTAATGTGCTTACAGCAATTACAGACAGTGATAAAAGCTGAATGAGAGCCAGAGAAAGGAGAAATTTCCCAAGCCTGATATGCCTGATATCTTGCCTGAACGGCCTCAGAACAGAAACGGTTGAACCACAAACTGGATGAAGAGGTCGTCTTGGAGGAGAGGGGGATAACCGCTTCCATTCCCACAAAGATAACCTCTGCTATGGGTTTGGCGGTGATAGAAGCATCACTACATAAGTGATAGTGATTTACCCAAAGAAAGTCAGAAAAGAAGTTACTAAAGTAATTCCAGTCAGCTTTGGTGAGGTGCCAGTATATATGCTTAGAAGGGACTGCTGGAGGGGAAGGTGCCATTAGAATAGATACATTTATGAGTGTGATCAGATGAACCAATTGGGGCAATATTGCATATCTACATTGGGATGGACTAGAGATAAAAACAAATCCAGAACAGAGAACATGAGAGCTACAATCCTCCACTATGGTGAACGTTGAATTCCCCGAGGAAAATTCATGTGTGGTAGTAGGGAGACAGACCTTGGGCCAACTAACATCAAAATTTGGGGACTCAAGGTTCTTGAGGTGTGCAACAGGTGTGTTGATGTTGGAATAAGCACAAACACAATCTATGAACCAGAATCACAAGTGGAGGTTATAGTTAGATATGAAAAAGGAACAAGTGAGAACATCATCAAGCAACCATGTCTCAGAGAGAAGTAAGGAATTAGGAGAAGTACTAAACAGATGGTGTTCAACAGAGAGGTTACTAGAGAGATGAGGAATGTTGGAATAGTGAATAGAAAAAGTCGAAGGTCCAAGAAACAGGGAGATGTCGTGAAAGGGGCTGATACTACCACTGCCATAGCCCTCCCTCTCACTGGCCAAAGAGTCAGTCAGAAACCTGGAGATTCTTAGTACCCAATGATGCCCAAAGCGAGGGTGCCATAGGTCTGAGGGTCTCCATCATGATGATACTTATAAATGTTTGAGTTGACAGGAGTTGGCTGGAGTACTTTTGTGAAAAAAGTAATAATAATTAGCAAAATTTGAGTAGGTGTATGGTGCTTGTAAGACGATGGTAGGACAAGCCTGGTAGTCCCACTTTGATGAGACAGAATGTAAGACCAGCAATCCTCAGTCAGGACAGCAATACCACCCTGGGTGGCTGTTGTCAACAACCAAATATATAATATGATATACTGGGGTTGCCATGCTGTCAATGAACTAAACCAGAGCACATGAAATGCTCAGTGTAAACCATGGTGAGGTCTGTGAGGCCTGGTTCTGGATAGGGAGCTGTGGTTTTGGTGCATTACACATGGCAGCTAGTGAATGGATGTGACCAGTTGTAGCCTTTCTCCATCTGTTCTTGACACTGCACCTCTAATGCAGAAAATGACAATCAAGTTTGGGAAAAAAAAAAGAATATGGGATGTGAAAGATCTCCGAACACTTTCTAATTCCACAATTGTCACATTTGGGGTAATGTTAGAACACAACAATATTCAACTGAAAGAATTAGTGCCTTGAATACCCTCACTTCCCTTGTCTTGAAGGTCCATTGGATCCAGCTTAACATCCTTCTGCATGAGGCAACCATTCTTTTGTTGTGTTTGCTGAAGGTTAGGTCATTAGACATAAGTACTCCATTGGTCTTTCACTATATTCAAATAGTTTATGATGAGGTCAATGTCTGTCCAGTATTGTCTTGTTTCTGTTTTCTCCATATCAGGTTTGTTGAAACTTTACTGAAAAGCATCTTGTTCTTGGTTGCCCAGTTAAAGACTTCTTTTATGTATCTATGAGGTTTTCTGGCATCCTCTGTTTACGTGATTTTCGCACTTATTCTTGTATCATTTGCAAAGGACATGAAACCATGGATTGTGCTTGCACCAATATCAAATACAAGAATGAGGAGCAGGGGAGTTGTAAGTACAGTTCCTTGGGAAACTGAGCTTTGCATAGAGGAGGCAATGGAGACAAGATGGCTTAAAACTCCATGTTGTGATCTTATTTCATTTCTATTCATTATACTTTGTCGCTGTCTCCCATGTTAGCAAGGTAGCGCAAGGAAACAGACAAAAGAATGGCCCAACCCACCCCACATACATGTCCACACACGCACATATACATACCTATACATTTTAACATATACATATATATACATACAGACATATACACATACACACATGTACATAATTCATACTTGCTGCCTTTATTCATTCCCATCGCCACCCCGCCACACATAAAATGACATCCTGCTCCCCCCACACATACATGCGAGGTAGTGCTTGGAAAAGACAACAAAAGCCACATTCGTTCACACTCAGTCTCTACCTGTCATGCATAATGCACCAAAACCACAGCTCCCTTTCCACATCCATGCCCCACAAAACTTTCCATGGTTTGCCCCAGACACTTCACATGCCCTGGTTCAATCCACTGACAGCACGTCGACCCCGGTATACCACATTGTTCCAATTCACTCTATTCCTTGCATGCCTTTCACCCTCTGCATGTTCAGGCCCAGATTGCTCAAAATCTTTTTCACTCTATCCTTCCACCTCCATTTGGTCTCCCACTTCTCATTCCCTCCAACTCTGACACATATATCCTCTTTGTCAATCTTTCCTCACTCATTCTCACCATGTGACCAAACAATTTCATTTCAATACACCCACAGAGTTCTGCTCTCTCAACCACACTCTTTTTATTACCACACATCTTTCTTACCCTTTCATTACTTAATCAAACCACTTCACACCACATATTGTCCTCAAACACCTCATTTCCAACACAGCCACCCTCCTTCGCACAACCCTATCTATAGCCTACGCCTTGCAACCATATAACATTGTTGGAACCACTATTCCTTCAAACATACCCATTTTTGCTCTCCAAGATAATGTTCTCACCTTCCACACATTCTTCAATGCTCCTAGAACCTTCGCCCCCTCCCCTACCCTGTGACTGACTTCCACATCCATGGTTCCATCTGCTGCCAAATCCACTCCCAGATATCTAAAACACTTTACTTCCTCCAGTTTTTCTCCATTCAAACTTATCTCCCAACTGACCTGTCCCTCAACCCTACTGTACCTAATAACCTTGCTCTTATTCACATTCACTCTCAGATTTCTTCTTTCACACACTTTACCAAACTCAATCACCAGCTTCTGCAGTTTCTCACCCGAATCAGCCACCAGCACTGTATCATCAGGAAAAACAACAGACTCACTTCCCAAGCCCTCTCATCCACAACAGACTGCATATTTGCCCCTTTCCAAAACTCTTGCATTCACCTCCCTAACAGCCCCTATTAGTTAAAAAGTTGTAAAACCATCTCCCAATCTTTCTGGTCATTCCCATTCTTTCCATATACTTGCTATGTCAAATGCTTCTGCAAAGTCTGTGTAAGTCACATCTGCATTTTCTGTTTTTTCATGCAACTGAGAGGCAAGATCTTCCCACCCTGAAACTATGCTGTCCTAGGTTATGTAGATAGTTCACTTACATAATTTCAGTCAACCTTTCCTTCAAAACTCTCAAAGAATTATAATGATGCGTGATGTCAATGCTATCAGTTGATAGTTTTCGGGACTGTTTTGCTTCCACCTTTGATGAGTGGGGCTATACAAGTCAGTTTCACACCCTCGAAAATGATACCATAAACTAGACTTTTTCTCCCAAGAGGATATGTAGTGCATTTCTGTATGAAGACTGAGTTTAATGAATCTAAGCCTGAGGCTGGGAGCATGGGCATGCTCTCAATATCCCTCTGGAATCTTATGTTAGGGATGATTACTATGTATACTTGGAGGGATTCCTAATTAGGAAGATATCTGGTGGGTCATTTATCCTTTAATGTGATTTTTGGATCACTAAATGTACCAATTCATGGTGACTTTTTAGAATCTTACTCATCTCCAGGCAGTCATCTGTAAAATACCTTCTGTTGTAGGTGGTCCTACATTTGCATTCTGCAAACAAGTAAAGGTCTTCATACCTCTTCATACTTGATAGCTTTTTCCTGCCATAGGGAGATAGTGTCAGGAACACAAAGAAAGGCTGCATCTGCTCACATCCATCCTCTGGCTGTAATGTGTAATGCACTGAAACTACAGCTCCCTATCCATACCCAGGCCCCACATACCTTTCAATGGCTTATGCTGGATGCTTCACATGCCCTGTTGCAGTCCAATGATAGCACATCAAACCCTGTATACCACATCACTCCAATTTACTTTCTTTCATACTCACCTTCCACCCTCCTACATGTTCAGGACCTGATTAATCAAAAACTTTTTCAATTCAATGTTTCATATTCAGTTGGCTTCTCCATTCTCTTGTTCCCTCCACTACTGACACACATATATGCTTTTTTTCAACATTTCCTTACTCATTTTCTCCATATGGACTCATTTACTCCATATGTCCAACCATTTCAGCACACCCTCTTCTAATCTCTCAACCACACTCTTTATTACCACACCTACATATGTCCAACCATTTCAGCACACCCTTTTCTTATCTCTCAACCACACTCTTTATTACCACACCTATCTCTTACCTTTTCATTACTTAATCAAACCATCTCACTCCTCAATCTGTCCTAAGTAATTTCATTTCCAGCATATTTGCCCTCCTTCACACAGCCTTATCTATAGTCCATGCCTCGCATCCATACAACATTGTTTGGACTAATATACCTCTAGACATAACCAGTTTGCATCCATCCCCTTACATTCTCTATTTCCACATATTCTACAGCTCCCAGAACCTTTGCCCCTTCTGCTTCTGTGGTTCCATTCACTATTATGTCCACTACCAGGTATCTAAAACATTCATTTCTTCCAATTTTTCTCCATTCAAACTCACACTCAAACTATCCCGTCCCTTATCCCTGCTAAACCTAGTTATTTTGCTTTTATTTATCATTTATTTTGCTTTGTCTCTGTCTCCCACATTAGCAAGGTAGCGCAAGGAAACAGACAAAAGAATGACCCAACCCACCCAACTACACATGTATATACATACACATCCACACACGCAAATATACACACCTATACATCTCAATGTATACATATATATACACACACAGACATATACATATATACACATGTACATAATTCATACTGTCTGCCTTTATTCATTCCCATCGCCACCCCGCCACACATGAATAACAACCCCCTCCCCCCTCATGTGTGCGAGGTAGCCCTAGGAAAAGATAACAAAGGCCACATTCGTTCACATTCAGTCCCCAGCTGCCATGCAATAATGCACCAAAACCACATTTTATTCACATTTATTCTCAGATTCCTTTTTTCACACACACTTCCAAATTCAGTCACCATCTTCTGCAGTTTCTCACTTGAATCTACCACCAGTGTTGTTTTATCAGCAACAACAACCGACTCATTTCCCAGGCCCTCTCATCCCCCAACAACTGCATACTCTCCCCTCTCCAAAACTCTTGACATTACCTCCCTCACCAACACATCCATAAACAAATTAAAAAAACCATGGTGACATCACACACCACTGCTGCAGACCAACATTCAATTGGAACCATTCACTCTCCTCTCTTCCTAATTATACACATGCCTTATACATCTAATAAAAATTTCTCTACTTCTAGTAGATTTCCTCCCACATCATACATTCTTATGACCTTCCACAGGGAATGTCTATCAACCCTATCATACTTTCTCCAGACCCATAAGTGCCACATACAAATCCATCTGATTAAGCATTTCTCACAGACATTCCTTGAAGGAGAGACCTGATCCAGACATCCTCTACCACTTCTGAAACCAAACTGCTCCTCCCCAATCTGTTGCTCTTTATGTGCCTTCACCCTCTCAATCACCACCATCCCATACAACTCACCAGGTACATTAAACAAAAAAATAATGCCGTGACAGAAAGTCTAAAGGTGTTCAAAGGAAGACATATGTCATCTATAAGGCAGCAAAATCATGTGAGATAAAAACAGGCAGAAATACAGTTTAGAAAAATCAAAAACATAAGTAAGAAGCTCCAAGGCCAAATGTACAGTTTTCTTCGAGTTATGAGCCATGTCGAGTTCCAGCTTAAACCTTTTGATAAAGACCAAGAGTCTGGCAAAATCAAAACTATAGCTCTGAATCTTATACCATTCACTTCTTTAGATGCTGGGAGGCAACCACATGAAGTATAAAGTTTGTTGAGCATAATAAATCAGGTCAAATGACTCTTCAATAAATCAGGAGTAACTTCCAACAATGGCTGGATGGGCAAAAAACAACAACAAAAACAGACACCCTGCACATACACATTACTCATTCAGTACCTTGTTAGTTCACCACCAGCATAAATTTTTTTTCTATATAATCCAGTGTTGCGCAACCTGAAGATTTGTAACTTTTAATATCATAGAACCAGATGTATATTTGAATCCAGGGTTAAAAAAAGTTTATTCTACCTCTGGATAGGGAGCTGTGGGTTCAATGCAGTACATATGACAAGTAGAGGATAAATGTGAGCAAATGCAGCTTTTCTTTGTCTGTTCCTGGTGCTGCCTTGCTAGTGCAGGAAAATGAATTATGAAAATCTTAAGAAATTCAGTTTCAAAACTCTTAACTTAAACTTTAATTGATTAAATACTTAATCATCAGAATCAACAAAACTATGCAATTACTTACTGGTCTTTGTTTGCGATACATAGATATGCTGTGAGCAAGGGGATTCTCTGGATCTTCTTCACCGGTGGTGGAGTTTCTATTGATCTTTGGAGTCTTGTACACACCTGGAATCTTCATTAACAGCAATGCAAATTCCAATGTTAATTAAAACAGCAGAGAAGGTAGATGGTTACATGTGTGCAATTATCAAGAGGTAGGGCATACAGAGTACATTTTCTATGAAATTAATTCAATTCCTAAATATGCACAACTCTGATGCAATAATGATACAATGAAAACTGTATTATTAATAAATAAGAAGCAAAACAGTGGTAGATAGAGATCATATTATGCATATTATCAATCAAAATGTAAGTTTTCAAGAAGTCTGGTTACTAAAGATGTAAGCCATGTGGAAGTCTGAGGATTGGAATTTGTGTGGTTGAGAGGACTTCAAAGTAGGTACTATGCTTACAAGCTTCCAGATGTTTGGGATTTTATTGAGTAACCAGAAGCTGAAGATACATAACAGACTGGACTGCAATTGGTATGACATGGTTTGTGTGGAATTTTGAAATATTGTGTGGGCCTATTGCTGAGTTCTTCAAGGTCTCAATTACATAGTGAACGTCAGTGACAGTAAATGGTGAGTTAACAGTATTTTCTTGCATTTTGTATAGGTCTTCCATGATATTCCTGTTCATGGGTGTGGTTGCTTTGTGACTGATATTTGAAATGTGTTTCCCAAGTAGGTTTGTATGTTCTGTAGGGAAAGGGATGTAGCTGGTATGGGATTGAAATGTTCCATGTGTGAGGACTGGGGTGGTGTGGCCAGTTTTAAAATTTCTCTTTTGTTCACCATATGTGGCTACCCTGGGATTTGTTGCTCATTACTCTATGACAAAAGTGCCAGTTTCTCCTGTTTTTCAGTCATTTGGTTAGTAATGGTGATGTTTAGTGACCGGATATTTTCAGTGATCTTTAACAACAGTGAACAGTTTCCTCTTTGAAGTATCGTTGTTTTTGGAGGTTTAGTATTTGTGGTAAGAAACCTGACATTTTGATTCCAATATCCTTGTAATAACTTATTTGTAGTAACATATTTGTACTGTAAGGGAAGAGACTTTTACATTCTTAAGGCCCCATCTCTTAAACACTTCCATGATTATTTTTTCAAACTTATGCACATTGTCTGCACTTACTATTTTCTCATTCTGTCTATTCCAGTCATCCACCATTCTTATACTGTAAAAGTACTCATTCATATCTTTTTTAAGAAGTTCCTTGCTTAATTCTCATTTATATCTTTTTTGATTAGTTTCTTGCTTAATTCTAGCTTATTTCCCAATTCTTTTGAATAACTGTTCTCTATTTACAATATCAATCTGATTCAAATCTCAAAGCATGTTATCAGGTCACTTTTTTTTTTTTTTTTTTTTTTTTTTTTTTTTTTTTTTACTAATCGCCATTTCCCGCATTAGCGAGGTAGCGTTAAGAACAGAGGATGAGGACTGGGCCTTTGAGGGAATATCCTCACCTGGCCCCTTTCTCTGTTTCTTCTTTTGGAAAAAAAAAAAAAAAAAAAATGAGGGGAGGATTTCCAGCCTCCCGCTCCCTTCCCTTTTAGTCGCCTTCTACGACACGCAGGGAATACGTGGGAAGTATTCTTTCTCCCCTATCCCCAGGGATAGGGGAGAAATTCCTGGTAAATTATATGGAAGGGTATTGATTGAGAGGGTGAAGGCATGTACAGAGCATCAGATTGGGGAAGAGCAGTGTGGTTTCAGAAGTGGTAGAGGATGTGTGGATCAGGTCACTAAACGCTCTTAATACTTTCATGGTGGGAACATCCACAGCCTCCAGCTTTCTGGTGAACCATCTCTCTTAATTCTACTACTTTTTTTGTCACCCTCTTTTGGCATTCCTCGCCAAACAGGAAATAGCATCACTACCCCCCACTTCAGCGAGGTAGCACCAGGAAACAGACAGAAAGGCCACATTTGCTCACACTCAGTCTCTAGCTGTCATGTGTAATGCACTGAAACCACAGCTCCCTTTCTACATCCAGGCCCACAGACCTTTCCATGGTTTATCCCAGATGCTTCACATGCCTTCGTGCAGTCCATTGACAGCACATTGACCCCAGTATAACACATCAATTCAATTCACTCCATTCCTTGCATGCCTTTCACCCTCCTGTATGCTTAGGCCCTGATCACTAAAAATCTTTTTCACTCCATCCTTCCACCTCCAATTAGGTCTCCCACTTCTTGTTCCCTCCATCTCAGACAATCTTTCCTCACTCATTCTCTCCATGTGACCAAACCATTTCAACACTCCCTCTTCTGCTCTATCAAACACACTCTTTTTATTACCACACATCTCTCTTACCCTTTCATTACTTACTCGATCAAACCACCTCACACCACATATTGTCCTCAAACATTTCACTTCCAACACGTCCACCCTCTTCCATACAACCCTTGCCCATGCCTTGCAACCATATAACATTGTTGGAACTACTATTCCTTCAAACATACCCATTTTTGCTCTCTGAAATAACATTCTCTCCTTCCACACATTCTTCATCGCTCCCAGAATCTTTGTCCCCCTCCGCAACCTGTGACACTTCTGCTTCTATCCACTGCTAAGTCCACTCCCAGATACCTACAATATTTCACTTCCCCCAATCTTTCTCCATTCAAACTTATCCCTCAACCCTACTGAACCTAAAAACCTTGCTCTTAATCACAACTTAATCTCAACTTTCTCCTTTCACACACTTTACCAAACTAAGTCACCAACCTCCGCAGTTTCTCATCCAAATCAGCCACCAGAGCTGTATCATCAGCGAACAACAACTGACACTTCCTAGTCCACCACATCCACAACAGATTTGCCCATTTCTCCAAAACTCTTGCATTCACCTCGCTAACCACCCCATCCATAAACAAATTAAACAACCATTACACACCCCTGCCACCAACCAACATTCACTAGGAACCAATCACTCTCCTCTCATACTACTCATACACATGCCTTACATCCTTGGTAAAAACATTTCAATGCTCCTAGCAACTTGCCTCCTACACCATATACTCTTAAAACCCTCCACAAAGCATCTCTATCAACCCTATCATATAACTTCACCAGATCCATAAGTGCAACATACAAATCTATCTGTTTTTCTAAGTATTTCTCACATACATTCTTCAAAGCATACACCTGATCCACACATCCTCTACCACTTCTGAAACCTCACTGCTCTTCCCCAATCTGATGCTCTGTACATGCCTTCACCCTCTCAGTCAATACCCTCCCAATAATTTCCCACGAATACTTAAAGTTATGCATCTGTAGTTTGAACACTCACCTTTATCCCCTTTGCCTTTGTACAATGGTGCTATGCATGCATGCCACCAATCCTCAGGCATTTCACCATGATCCATATATACAATGAATATCATTACCAACCAATCAACAACACAGTCACTCCCTTTTTTAATAAATTCCACTGCAATACCATCCAAACCCGCTGCCTTGGTGGATTTCATCTTCCGCAAAGCTTTCACTACCTCTTCTCTATTTACCAAACCATTTTCCCTGACCCTCTCGCTTCGCACACCAACCCAACCAAAACACCCTATATCTACCACTCTGTCATCAAACACATTTAACAAACCTTCAAAATACTCACTTCCTCTCTACATCTTATCATTTCCCCCCTTGCCCCCTTCATTGATGTTCATATTTGTTCTCTTGTCTTACACAAGTTATTTTCCTCCTTCCAAAATATCATTTTATTTGATCTCTCTCCCACATTTACTCAACTCCTTCCAAAACACTAACCTCTCTCCATCATTCTTCTTATCGCTGTGTGCATAAGCCATAATGGTCACTCATCTCTCGTGATCCAACTTCATTTCTTTTACCTACATCAATCTGAAGCTCACTTTCTTACACTGTTTCAAACATTACCACAAGTCCTACTACCCATTCCTCAGCTATCACCCTCACACTGATCCCTGACAATACCCATTTATAAGACATTCCTAAACCATTCTTTCCCCTAACCCTTTAGCTTTTCTTCAGTCAGAGCTAGAACATCCAGGTTCCTTTTCTCACACATAATACCTAAATTTCTTTTCTTCTCATCTTGGTTCCATCCACACACATTCAAACACCCTTGCCTGAGCCTTCAATGAGAATGAGCACTCCTTGCATAGCTTCTTCTATTCTAGCTTTAAGAAAAAGAAATGTAAGAAGGGAAGGGTTTCTAGCCTTCTGTCCCAGCCCCTCTTAATTGCATTCTACAACATGCAGGGAGTACGTGGGTAGTAGTCTTCCTGCCTTTTATCCAGGGATAAAGAAGTACTTTACCTATAATACTGGTGGATAAAAGTAATCAAACAACCCAGGACATGGTTAATGTAGAGAGAATACATAACTCTAAGAATCTGTATGAAAGTATGGAATGTTCAAGAGTTGGGGCACCATGAGTGTGAAACCCTCCCAGTACAGTGAAAATAGACATTTATGTAATTACTTAAGATTGTGAGCTACTATAACAGCCAATTCTTGTGTGGCTGGTCTCCACACAATTACTATGGATTAAAGCATGAGTGGGCATGAACAATAACTAACCCCAAAGCAATAATTGGCAATATATTTCTGCTACTCTTCTTTTACTTATCTCTGCTTTTCAGGCAATCCTATTGAATCTAGAATGCATAAAGTAGCTACTCATTAATATGTTCAGGCAAAATTCTCCCATAAGCATATTTCACAGAAGATACTGAAGATTGTAAATTTCTCTATCAATTGGCTTATAATTCTGATAACATCTTACTTATTAAAGAAAACCTTTAACATACTGTGAACATGGGAAATCACTCACTATATCGTCTTGAGAACGGAGTCTCTTAGGTGGCGTTGGATCATCACTGAGGGCCTCATCAATAGCATCATCAATGGCTCCAAGAGCATCCACTGTACTATCTGACATCCCTAGGCTAACCTGAAATTATGAATAACAGTCAAATCCACTGGGGCTGAGCAATGGAAGATAAATTTTATCCCAAAACATCTGTAATTTACTGTGGATTGGGAAAGGGCCCAAAAACTTTTTATGTCATAGGCCCATTAGTCCAATATCACAGATGTGCAAAATTATGGAAACTCTGGTTAGATCCTAAAGTTAAACATCTACATAGATGAAAACTAATAAAGGATTCTCAACACACGTTTATGAAGGGATGGTCTTGCCTCCAATATTTATTTAAACAAGTACCACCCTGGCAACTGATTTTAAAGATAAAAGCATATGGAATTAGGGCAAAAATCAGTGGTCGGATTAAGGACTGGCTCAGTAATAGAAAGCAGAGAGTAGCAGTACATGGAAAATGTCAGGATGGTTCCCAGTTAAATGTGGTATGCCTCAGGGCTCTCTTGGGCCCAAATTAGATCTTAACATATGTAAATGATACTCAACAGGTTGTATTCAGTGCTGTTCCAAAATCTGCTAGCAAATGTAATTCAGTGCTAATAAATGTACATGTCTTCATGTTGGCTTTAATAATAGAAGACATAAGCACATGCTTGGTGACAATAACATTCCTAGCTCCAACAAGATAAAGATCTGAGTGAGATAATCCAGAAAAAAAAATCACATAACAGAGGTCAAATTGTCAAAGTAGTGAAGTAAACTAAGCGTGTTAGGAATGATGACCAGAACTGATACAGACAAAAGCATAGAAAATATAACACTGTACAAATCCCTAGTGAAACCACATCTTGAATATACAATATAAGCATGGAGAACCTAAGAGTAAAATATCAACATTCAAAAAATCAGACATGCCAAAAAAATCATTAGAGGCATAGGCAGATAAACATACAAGGAAATATCAAAGGGACTAAAATATCATTACAGGTGCGAAGATTAAGGTTTAATATAATCAAAACATCAAAGTTTTTAAGAATATGCATAAACTCAAAGACTTGAAAGTTGGAGTTTTTCAAGTGATAGTTACCAACCCATTGAAAGTATTGTTTTGGTGCATTACTCAAGACAGCTAGAGACTGAGTGTGAATGAATGTGGCCTTTTTTTGTCTCTTTTCCTGGCACTACCTCGCTGAAGCAGGGGGCAGCAATGCTATTTCCTGTGGGGCAGGGTGGCACCAGAAATGGAGTGAAGGCAAGCAAGTATGAACATGCACACGTGTAGTATATATGTATATGCCTGAGTGTATATGTACGTGTATATATGCGTATTTACATGAGTATATATATCCCTGGGATAGGGGAGAAAGAATACTTCCCATGCATTTCCCACGAGTCATAGAAGGCGACTAAAGGGGACTGAAGCGGGGGCTGGAAACCCTACCCTTTCTGAATGGGGAAACACAAGGAGTCATGTGGGAAGTGCTCATCCTCCCCAAAGGCTCAGGTTGGGGATTGTAAATGTGTGTGGATGTAACTAAGATGAGAAAAAAAGGTGAAATAGGCTGTATATATGAGGAAAGGATCTTGAATGTTTTGGCTCTGAGTGAGACAAAGCTCAATGGTAAAGGGGAAGAGTGGTTTGGGAATGTCTTGGGAGTAAAGTCAGGGGTTGGTGAAAGTCAGGGGTTGGTGAGAGAACAAGAGCAAAGGAAGGAGTAGCACTACTCATGAAGCAGAAGTTGCGGGAGTAAGTGATAGATTGTAAGAAAGTAAGCTCTGGACTGATATGGGTAAAACTGAAAGTGGATGGAGAGAGACGGGTGATTATTGGTGCATATGCACCTGGTCAAGAGAAGAAGATCATGAGAGGCAAGTGTTTTCGGAGCAGCTGAGCGAGTATGTTAGCAGTTTTGATGCACGATACCGGGATATAGTGATGGGTGATTTGAATGCAAAAGTGAGTAATGTGGCAGTTGAGGGTATAATTGGTGTACATGGGGTGTTCAGTGTTGTAAATGGAAATGGTGAAGAGCTTGTAGATTTGTATGCTGAAAAAGGACTGGTGATTGGGAATACCTGGTTCAAAAAGAGAGATATACATAAGTATACGTATGCAAGTAGGAGAGATGGCCAGAGAGCATTATTGGCCTACGTGTTAATTGATAGGTGCATGAAAGAGAGACTTTTGGATGTTAATGTGCTGAGAGGGGCAACTGGAGGGATGTCTGATCATTATCTTGTGGAGGCAAAGGTGAAGACTTGTAGAGGTTTTCAGAAAAGAAGAGAGAATGTTGAGGTGAATAAAATGGTGAGAGTAAATGAGCTTGGAAAGGAGACTTGTGTGAGGAAGTACCACGAGAGATTGAGTGCAGAATGGAAAAAGGTGAGAGCAAATGACAGGGAAGCAGTGATGGCTTGTGCAAAGATGCTTGTGACATGAGAAAGGTGGGAGGTGGGATGAAGGAGTAAGATTGATAGTGAAAGAGAAGAGAGAGGCATTTGGACGATTTTTGCAGGGAAATAGTGCAAAGGACTGGGAGATGTATAAAAGGAAGAGGCAGGAAGTCAAGAGAGAGGTGCAAGTGAAAAAGAGGGCAATTGAGAGTTAGGGTGAGAGAGTATCATTAAACTTTAGGGAGAATAAAAAGATGCTTTAGAAGGAGGTAAATAAAGTGCGTAAGACAAGAGAACAAATGGGAACATCAGTAAAAAGGGCTAATGGGGAGGTAAATACAAGTTGTGATGAAGTGAGAAGGAGATGGAGTGAGTATTTTGAAGACTTGTTGAATGTGTTTGATGATAAGAGTGGCAGATATAGGGGGCTTTGATCGAGGTGGTGTGCAAAGTAAGTGGGTCAGGGAGAATGGTTTGGTAAAAAGAGAAGAGGTAGTGAAAGCTTTGCAGATGATGAAAGCTGGCAAGGCAGCAGTTTTGTAAGGTATTACAGGGAAATTTATTAAAAAAGGGGTGACTGTGTTGTTGGCTGGTTGGTAAGGATAATCAATGTATGTATGGTTCACGGTGAAGTGCCTAAGGATAAGCGGAATGCATGCATTGTGCCATTGTTCAAAGGCAAAGGGGATGAAAGTGAGTGTTTAAATTACAGAGGTACAAGTCTGTTGAGTATTCCTGGGAAATTATATGGGAGGGTATTGGCTGAGAGGGTAAAAGCATGTACAGAGCATCAGATTAGGGAAGAGCAGAGTGGTTTCAGAAGTGGTAGAGGATGCGTGGATTAGGTGTTTGCTTTGAAGGATGTATGCAAGAAATACTTAGAAACACAGATGGATTTGTATGTAGCATTTATGGATGTGGAGAAGGTTTATGATAGAGTTGATAGAGATGGTCTTTGGAAGGTATTAAGAGCATATGGTGCAGGATGTAAGTTGCTAGAAGCAGTGAAAAGTTTTCATCAAGGATGTAAGGCATGTGTACGAGTAGGAAGAGAGGAAGCGATTGGCTTCCAGTTTAGGAAAGCGATTGGCTTCCAGTTTATGGATGGGGTTATTAGGGAGGTGAATGCAAGTTTGGACGGAGAGGCAAGTATGCAGTCTGTTGTCGATGAGAGGGCTTTGGAAGTGAGTCAGGTGTTGTTCGCTGATGATACAGTGCTGGTGGCTGATTCCGGTGAGAAACTGCAAAAGTTGGTGACTGAGTTTGGTAAAGTGTGGAAAAAAAGAAAGCTGAGAGTAAATGTGAATAAGAGCAAGGTTCAGTAGGTTAAGGGACAAGTCAATTGGGAGGTGAGTTTGAATGGAGAAAAATTGGAGGAAGTGAAGTGTTTTAGATATCTGGGAGTGGATTTAGCAGCAGATGGAACCATGGAAGTGGAAGTGAGTCACAGGGTGGAGGAGGGGGAAAAGGTTCTGGGAGCATTGAAGAATGAATGGAGGGCAAGAACATTATCTCAGAGCAAAAATAGGTATGTTTGAAGGAATAGTGATTCAAACAATGTTATATGGTTGCGAGGCATGGGCGATAGATAAAGTTGTGCAAATGAGGGTGGATGTGTTGGAAATGAGATATTTGAGGACAACATGTGGTTTGAGGTGGTTTGATCGACTAAGTAATGAAAGGGTAAGAAAGATGTGTGGTAATAAAAAGAGTGTGGTTGAGAGAGCAGAAGAAGGCTTATTGAAATGATTTGGTAACATGGAGAGAATGAGTGAGGAAATATTGACAAAGAGGATATATGTGTCAGAGGTGGAGGGAACAAGGTGAAGTGGAAAACCAAATTGGAGGTGAAAGGAGGGAGAAAAAAAATTTTGAGCAATCGGGGCCTGAACATCAGGAGGGTGAAAGGCGTGCAAGGAATAGAGTGAATTGGAATGATGTGGTATACCGGGCTCGACACACTATCAACGGACTGAACCAGGGCATGTGAGGCATCTGGGGTAAACCATGGAAAGCTTTGTGGGGCCTCCTAGATGTGGAAAGGGAGCTATTGTTTCGGTGCAATAGACATGACAGCTAGAGACTTGAGTGCGAGCAAATGTGGCCTTTGTTGTCTTTTCCTAGTAATACCTCGCACACACATGGGGGGGGATGCCATTTCATGTGTGACGGGGTGGCAACGGGAATGGATGAAGGCAGCAAGTATGAATATGTACATGTGTATGTTTGTATATGTATGCGTATGTATATGCACGTATACATTGAAATGTATAGGTATGTATATGTGCATGTGTGGGCATGTATGTATGTACATGTGTATGTGGGTTGGTTGGGCCATTCTTTCATCTATGTCCTTGTGCTACCTCACTAATGAGGAAGACACACACGCACATATACCTACATACACATACCAACATATACATATACATACATATGCATGTACAGATTCATACTTGCTTGCCTTCATCAATTCCTGGTGCTACCCTGCCCCACAAGAAACAGCATTGCCACCCCCTGCTTCAGTGAGGTAGTGCCAGGAAAACAGACAAAAAAGGCCACATTCATTCACGCTCAGTCTCTTGCTGTCATGTGTAATGGACTGAAACCATAGGTCCCTATCCACATCCAGGCCCCATAGACCACATTCCCTGGTTTAGTCCACTGACAGCACATCGACCTTGTATACCACATTGTGCCAATTCATTCTATTCCTCCTGCATGTTCATGCCAGGACCGCTCAAAATCTTTTTCATTCCATCGTTCCACCTCCAATTTGGTCTCCCACTTTTCCTTCATCCCTTCACCTTTCCTCCCTCATTCTTTCCATATGTCCAAAACATTTCAACACACCCTCTTCTGCTCTCTCAACCTCACTTTTTTTTATTTCCTTATATCTCTCTTACCCTTTCATTACTTACTCGATCAAACCACTTCACACCACATATTGTCCCCAGACATTTCATTTCCAACACATCCACCTTGCTCCTTACAACCCTATCTATAACACATGCCTCGCAACCATAAGATATTGTTGGAACTACTATTCCTTCAAACATACCCATTTTCCTCTCCAAGATAAAGTTTCCTCCTTACACACATTCTTCATTGCTCCTAAAACCATCACCCCCTCCCAAACCCCAAGACTCACTTCTTCCATGGTTCCATTCACTGCGAAGTCCACTCCCATGTATTTAAAACACTTCACTTCCTCCAATCTATCTTCACTGAAACTTACATCCCACCTAACTTGTCCCTCAACCCTGCTGAATGTAAAAACCTTGCTCTTACTCACATTCACTCTCAACTTTCTCCTTTCAAACACTTTTCCAAACTCAATCATCAACTGCAGTTTCTCACTCAAATCAGCCACCAGTAATGCATTGTCAGCAAACAAAACTGACTCACTTCCTAGGCCCTCTCATCCACAACAGACTGCATATTCACCCCTCTCTCCAAAATACTTGCATTTACCTCCCAACCACCCCATCCACAAACAAATTAAACAACCATGGAGACATCACACTCCCCTGCCCCAGAGCAACCTTCACAGGGAACTAATCACTCTCCTCTCTTCCTACCTGTACATATGCCTTACATCCTTGTTTAAAACTTTTCACTGCTTCTAACAACTTACCTCCCACACCATATACTCTTAAGACCTTCCACAAAGCATCTCTATCAACCCTATCATATGCCTTCTCCAGATCCATAAATGCTACATACAAATCCGTCTGTTCTTTTAAGTACTTCTCACACACATTCTTCAAAGCAAATGCCTGATCCACACATTCTCTACCACTTCTGAAACCGCACTGCTCCTCCCCAATCTGATGCCCTGTACATGCCTTCACCCTCTCAATCAATATCCTCCCATACAATTTCCCAGGAATACTCAACAAACTTATGCCACTGCAGTTTCAACACACATCTCTATTCCCTTTGCCTCTGTACAATGGAACTATGCATGCATTCCTCCAATCCTCAGGCACTTCACCATGATCCATAAATACATTGAATGTCCTTACCAACCAATCAACAATATAGTCACCCCCTTTCTTCATAAATCTAACTGCAATACCATCCAAACCCACCGTCTTGCTGGATTTCATCTTCCACAAAGCCTTCACTACTTCACTCTTAACCAAACCATTCTCCCTGACCCTCTCACTTTGCACATAACCCTGACCAAAACACCCTACATCTGCCACTCTATCATCTAATACATTCAACAAATCTTCAAAATGCTCACTCCATCTCCTTCTCACTTCATCACTACCAGCTATAACTTTCCCCCTATCCCCCTTCACTGATGTTCCCATTTGTTCTCTTGTCTTACACATGTTATTTACCTCCTTCAAAATATCTTTTTATTCTCCCTAAAATTTAATGATACTCTCTCACCCCAAATCTCATTTGCCCTCTTGTTCAACCCTTGCACCTTCCTCTTGACCTCCTGACACTTTCTTTAAACATCTCCCTGCCACTGCACTCCTTCCTTGTATCATCCAAAAACCTCTCTTTTCTCTTTCACTAACAACTTAACTTCTTCATCCCAGCACTCACTACCCTTTCTAATCTGCCCACCTCCCACCTTTCTCTTGCCACATGCATCTTTTGCACATGCCATCACTGCTCCCCTAAATACATCCCATTCCTCACACCTCCAGTCACATCATTTGCTCTCACTTTCTGCCACTCTACACTCAATCCCTCCAGGTCCTTCCTCACACAAGTCTCCTTAACAAGCTCAATTACTCTCACCACTCTCTTCTCCCTAACATTCTCTCTTGTTTTTTAAAAACCTGTATAAATCCTCACCTTCGCCCAAACAAGATAGTGATCTGACATCCCACCACCTGCCCCTCTCAGCACATTAACATCCAAGTCTCTCTTTTACTCACCAATCAATTAATGCGTAATAATGACCTTTGACCACCTCTCCTACTCACATACATATACTTAAGTATATCAAAATCTCCAGGCTTTTTTCAGTACATAAATCCACAAGCTCTTCATCATTTCCATTCATAACACTGAATATCCTATGTACACCAATTGTACCCTCAACAGCCACATTACTCACCTTTGCATTTAAATCACCTATCACTAAAACATGGTCCTGTGCATCAAAGATGCTGACACACTTACTCTGCTGCTCCCAAAACACTTGCTTCTTGTGATCTTTCTTCTCATGATCAGGTGCATAAGCACCAATAATGGGTACATTTGAAGAAATAGTAGTTCCAACAATTTTATATGGTTGCAAGGCATAGGCTACAGATAGGGTTGTACAGAGGAGAGTGGATGTGTTGGAAATGAAATGTTTGAGGACAATATATGGTGTGAGGTATTTTCATCAAGTAACAAAAGGGTAAGAAAGATGTATAGGAAATAAAAAATGTGGTTGAGAGAGCAGAAGAGTGTGTGTTGAAATGGTTTGGACATATGGACAGAATGAGTGAGGAAGGATTGACAAAGAGGATATATGTGTGTCAGAGGTGGAGGGAACAAGGAGAGGCAGGAGAACAAATTGTAGGCAGAAGGATGGAGTGAAAAAGATTTGAGCAATCAGGGCCTGAACATGCTGGAGGATGAGACACACAAAAAACACAGTGAATTGGAACGATGTGGTATACCGGGGTTGATGTGTTCTTAATGGACTTTAGCAGGGCATGTGAAACGTCTGGGGTAAACCATGGAAAAGTCTGTGGGGCCTGGATGTGGATAGGGAATTGTGGTTTTGGTGCATTACACAAGACAGCTAGAGACTGAGTGTGAACGAATGTTGCCTTTTTTATCGGTTTTTGTGTGTAAAGCAGTGAAACGACAGCTTCCTATACATATTCAGGCCCCACACCCCTATCCATGGTTTACCCCAGACGTTTCACATGCCCTAATTCAGTCCAATGACAGCACGTCGATCCTGGTGTACAACATCGTACCAATTCACTCTATTCCTTGCATGCCTCTCACCCTCCTGCATGTTCAGGCCCCAATCACTCAAAATCTTTTTCACTCCATCCTTCCACGTCCAATTTGGTCTCCTGCTTCTCCTTCTTCCCTCCACCTCTGACACATATATCCTGCTTGTCAACCATTCCTCACTCAATTTCTATATAAGTCCAAACCATTTCAACACACCCTCTTCTGCTCTCTCAACCACACTCTTTTCATTCCCACACATCACTCTTACCCTTTTCTCATTTACTCGATCAAACCACCTCACACATATTATCCTCAAAAATTTCATTTCCAACACATCCACCCTCCTCTGTACAACGCTATCTATACCCCACGCCTCGCAACCAAATAATATTGTTGCGACTACTATTTCTTCAAACATACCCATTTTTGCTCTCCGAGATAACATTCTCTCTTCCACACATTCTTCATCGCTTTCAGAACCTTCGCCCCCTCCCCCATCCTGAGACTCACTTCCGCTTCCATGGTTCCATCCGCTGCGAAGTCCACTCACAGATATCTAAAACACTTCACTTCCTCCAGTTTTTCTCCATTCAAACTTACATCCCAACTAACTTGTCTCTCAACCTTGCTGAACCTAATAACCTTGCTCTTGTTCACATTAACTTTCAACTTTCTCCTTTCACAAACTTTTCCAAACTCAGTCACTAACTTCTGCACATTCTCACTTGAATCAGCTAACAGTAATGTATCACCGGCAAACAACAACTGACTCACTTGCTACATCCTCTCATCCCAACAGACTGTATACTTGCCCCTCTCCAAAACTCTTGCATTTACCTCCCTAACCACCCCATCCATAAACAAACTAAACAACCATGGGGACATCACACACCCCTGCCACAGACCGACCTTCACTGGGAACCAATCACTCTCCTCTCTTCCTACTCGTACACATGCCTTACATCCTTGATAAGAACTTTTCACTGCTTCTGCCACCTTACTTCCCACACCATATACTCTATAGACCTTCCACAAAGCATTTGTGTCAACCTTATCATGTGCCTTCTCCAGACCCAATCTTAGGGGCCCCTACTTAATGTTCCTACCAACTACTTCTGCCAAATATGTCCACCTAATGTTCCAACCAACTACTTCTACCTAATTCTCCCAGCTAATGCTTCTATGCACTACTACCTAATGCCTGTTTAATGTTGTTCCTACCTACTGCTTCTATCTATTGCTCCTACCATTTAGCCAAATGGCAGAGCTAACACACAGCACTCACAGCAGGAATATCTAGAGTAATGAAGAATAAATTTTGTGAGTTTAAAGGTGTCAAGTATAATGTGTAACATGGAGAGACTATGCTTATGGACAAAATGCCATTAGCCCATCCTTCCACATCCAATTTGGTTTCCTGCTTCTCCTTCTTCCCTCCATCTCTGACACATGTATCCTCTTTGTCAACCATTCCTCACTCACTTTCAACATATGTCCAAACCATTTCAACAAACCCTCTTCTGCTCTCTCAACCACACTCTTTTCATTTCCACACATCACTCTTACCCTTTTATCATTTACTCGATCAAACCACCTCATATATATTATCCTCAAAAATTTCATTTCCAACCCATCCACCTTCCTCTGTACAATGCTATCTATACCCCACGCCTCACAACCACATAATATTGTTGCAACTACTATTTCTTCAAACATACCCATTTTTGCTCTCCGAGATAACGTTTTCTCTTCCACACATTCCATTTTTGCTCTCCGAAATAACATTCTCTCTTCCACACATTCTTCATCGCTTCCAGAACCTTCGCCCCCTCCCCCAACCTGAGACTCACTTCCGCTTTCATGGTTCCATCCGCTGCGAAGTCCACTCCCAGACATCTAAAACACTTCACTTCCTCCAGTTTTCCTCCATTCAATCTTACATCCCAACTAACTTGTTTCTCGACCTTGCTGAACCTAATAACCTTGCTCTTGTTCACATTAACTTTCAACTTTCTCCTTTCACAAACTTTTCCAAACTCAGTCACTAACTTCTGCACATTCTCACTTGAATCAGCTAACAGTAATGTATCACCGGCAAACAACTACTGACTCACTTCCTACGCCCTCTCACCCCAACAGACTGTATACTCGCCCCTCTCCAAAACTCTTGCATTTACCTCCCTAACCACCCCATCCATAAACAAATTAAACTACCATGGGGACATCACACACCCCTGCCACAGACCAACCTTCACTGGGAACCAATCACTCTCCTCTTTTCCGACTCGTACATATGCCTTACATCCTTGATAAGAACTTTTCACTGCTTCTGCCAGCTTACTTCCCACACCATATACTCTATAGACCTTCCACAAAGCATTTCTGTCAACCCTATCATATGCCTTCTCCAGACCCAATCTCAGAGGCCCCTACTTAATGTTCCTACCAACAACTTCTACCTAATGTGTCCACCTAATGTTCCAACCAACTACTTCTACCTAATTCTCCCAGCTAATGCTTCTATGTACTACTATGTAATGCCATTTTAATGTTCCTACCTACTGCTTCTATCTATTGCTCCTACCATTTTGCCAAATGGCATAGCTAACACACAACACTCACAGCAGGAATATCTAGAGTACTGAAGAATAAATTTTGTGAGTTTAAGGTTGTCAAGGTGACAAGGAGAGACTATGCTTGTGGCCAAAATGCCATTAGCCAATGTGGGTGAGACAGAAAGAAAAAAAACAGCTGGTTGGGTTTAAGGAGTACAGCTTGAACATCACTTTGGTGCTGGCGCACTACACAACCACCTTTTACTATAGATTTTTATAAGCCTTTAGCTAATCAGCACCAAACATCACCAGTTTTGAGCAATCTCTTGGTGACCACGTTTACTGTGCTGTGATTGATTGATTTATTGTATTGTTGCCTACTTCAGTTCAAGAGGAGGAAAATGTCTGGAAAAAGGCCTTTCACTGTTAATATTACTGATATGTCTAGGAATTCAAGGAAAATCAACAGTTTGTATACAAAAAATGTAGGTTATGAGGAGTACAGACATTGGTTATCATAAGCTGATCTGACTAAACAGGTAAGTATTCATTTTTCCTCTACCAATAAGAATCATTATTTTGCTTTATTATATTTTGTCGCTGCATCACTCATTAGCAAGGTAGCGCAAGGAAACAGACAAAAGAATAGCGCAACCCACCCACATACACATGTATATACATAAACACCCACACACGCATATATACATACCTATAAATTTCAATGTTTTTTTTTTTTTTTGGCTTTGTCGCTGTCTCCCGCGTTTGCGAGGTAGCGCAAGGAAACAGACGAAAGAAATGGCCCAACCCACCCCCATACACATGTATATACATACGTCCACACACGCAAATATACATACCTACACAGCTTTCCATGGTTTACCACAGACGCTTCACATGCCTTGATTCAATCCACTGACAGCACGTCAACCCCGGTATACCACATCGCTCCAATTCACTCTATTCCTTGTCCTCCTTTCACCCTCCTGCATGTTCAGGCCCCGATCACACAAAATCTTTTTCACTCCATCTTTCCACCTCCAATTTGGTCTCCCTCTTCTCCTCGTTCCCTCCACCTCCGACACATATATCCTCTTGGTCAATCTTTCCTCACTCATTCTCTCCGTGTGCCCAAACCAATTCAAAACACCCTCTTCTGCTCTCTCAACCACGCTCTTTTTATTTCCACACATCTCTCTTACCCTTACGTTACTTACTCGATCAAACCACCTCACACCACACATTGTCCTCAAACATCTCATTTCCAGCACATCCATCCTCCTGCGCACAACTCTATCCATAGCCCACGCCTCGCAACCATACAACATTGTTGGAACCACTATTCCTTCAAACATACCCATTTTTGCTTTCCGAGATAATGTTCTCGACTTCCACACATTCTTCAAGGCTCCCAGAATTTTCGCCCCCTCCCCCACCCTATGATCCACTTCCGCTTCCATGGTTCCATCCGCTGCCAGATCCACTCCCAGATATCTAAAACACTTCACTTCCTCCAGTTTTTCTCCATTCAAACTCACCTCCCAATTGACTTGACCCTCAACCCTACTGTACCTAATAACCTTGCTCTTATTCACATTTACTCTTAACTTTCTTCTTCCACACACTTTACCAAACTCAGTCACCAGCTTCTGCAGTTTCTCACATGAATCAGCCATCAGCGCTGTATCATCAGCGAACAACAACTGACTCACTTCCCAAGCTCTCTCATCCCCAACAGACTTCATACTTGCCCCTCTTTCCAAAACTCTTGCATTTACCTCCCTAACAACCCCATCCATAAACAAATTAAACAACCATGGAGACATCACACACCCCTGCCGCAAACCTATATTCACTGAGAACCAATCACTTTCCTCTCTTCCTACACGTACACATGCCTTACATCCTCGATAAAAACTTTTCACTGCTTCTAACAACTTGCCTCCCACACCATATACTCTTAATACCTTCCACAGAGCATCTCTATCAACTCTATCATATGCCTTCTCCAGATCCATAAATGCTACATACAAATCCATTTGCTTTTCTAAGTATTTCTCACATACATTCTTCAAAGCAAACACCTGATCCACACATCCTCTACCACTTCTGAAACCACACTGCTCTTCCCCAATCTGATGCTCTGTACATGCCTTCACCCCCTCAATCAATACCCTCCCATATAATTTACCAGGAATACACAACAAACTTATACCTCTGTAATTTGAGCACTCACTCTTATCCCCTTTGCCTTTGTACAATGGCACTATGCACGCATTCCGCCAATCCTCAGGCACCTCACCATGAGTCATATATACATTAAATAACCTTACCAACCAGTCAACAATACAGTCACCCCCTTTTTTAATAAATTCCACTGAAATACCATCCAAACCTGCTGCCTTGTCGGCTTTCATCTTCCGCAAAGCTTTTACTACCTCTTCTCTGTTTACCAAATCATTTTCCCTAACCCTCGCACTTTGCACACCACCTCGACCAAAACACCCTATATCTGCCACTCTATCATCAAACACATTCAACAAACCTTCAAAATACTCACTCCATCTCCTTCTCACATCACCACTACTTGTTATCACCACCCCATTTGTGCCCTTCACTGAAGTTCCCATTTGCTCCCTTGTCTTACGCACTTTATTTACCTCCTTCCAGAACATCTTTTTATTCTCCCTAAAATTTAATGATACTCTCTCACCCCAACTCTCATTTGCCCTCTTTTTCACCTCTTGCACCTTTCTCTTGACCTCCTGTCTCTTTCTTTTATACGTCTCCCACTCAATTGCATTTTTTCCCTGCAAAAATCGTCCAAATGCCTCTCTCTTCTCTTTCACTAATACTCTTACTTCTTCATCCCACCACTCACTACCCTTTCTAATCAACTCACCTCCCACTCTTCTCATGCCACAAGCATCTTTTGAGCAATCCATCACTGATTCCCTAAATACATCCCATTCCTCCCCCACTCCCCTTACTTCCATTGTTCTCACCTTTTCCATTCTGTACTCAGTCTCTCCTGGTACTTCCTCACACAAGTCTCCTTCCCAAGCTCACTTACTCTCACCACCCTCTTCACCCCAACATTCACTCTTCTTTTCTGGAAACCCATACAAATCTTCACCTTAGCCTCCACAAGATAATGATCAGACATCCCTCCAGTTGCACCTCTCAGCACATTAACATCCAAAAGTCTCTCTTTCGCGCGCCTGTCAATTAACACGTAACCCAATAACGCTCTCTGGCCATCTCTCCTACTTACATAAGTTTCTTTTCTTCTTTCAAACTATTCGCCATTTCCCGCATTAGCGAGGTAGCGTTAAGAACAGAGGACTGGGCCTTTGAGGGAATACCCTCACCTGGCCCAATTCTCTGTTCCTTCTTTTGCGGAAAAAAAAAAAAAAAAAAAAAACGAAAGGGGAGGATTTCCAGCCCCCCGCTCCCTCCCCTTTTAGTCGCCTTCTACGACACGCAGGGAATACGTGGGAAGTATTCTTAATCCCCTATCCCCAGGGATAAGTATACTTATGTATATCTCGCTTTTTAAACCAGGTATTCCCAATCATCAGTCCTTTTTCAGCACATAAATCTACAAGCTCTTCACCATTTCCATTTACAACACTGAACACCCCATGTATACCAATTATTCCCTCAACTGCCACATTACTCACCTTTGCATTCAAATCACCCAACACTATAACCCGGTCTCGTGCATCAAAACCACTAACACACTCATCCAGCTGCTCCCAAAACACTTGCCTCTCATGATCTTTCTTTTCATGCCCAGGTGCATATGCACCAATAATCACCCATCTCTCTCCATCAACTTTCAGTTTTACCCATATTAATCGAGAATTTACTTTCTTACACTCTATCACATACTTCCACAACTCCTGTTTCAGGAGTACTGCTACTCCTTCCCTTGCTCTTGTCCTCTCACTAACCCCTGACTTTACTCCCAAGACATTCCCAAACCACTCTTCCCCTTTACCCTTGAGCTTCGTTTCACTCAGAGCCAAAACATCCAGGTTCCTTTCCTCAAACATACTACCTGTCTCTCCTTTTTTCACATCTTGGTTACATCCACACACATTTAGGCACCCCAATCTGAGCCTTCGAGGAGGATGAGCACTCCCCGCGTGACTCCTTCTTCTGTTTCCCATTTTAGAAAGTTGAAAAGAAAAAAAATACAAGGAAGTGTTTTAGATATCTGGGAGTGGATCTGGCAGCGGATGGAAGTGGAAGTGGATCATAGGGTGGGGGAGGGGGCGAAAATTCTGGGAGCCTTGAAGAATGTGTGGAAGTCGAGAACATTATCTCAGAAAGCAAAAATGGGTATGTTTGAAGGAATAGTGGTTCCAACAATGTTGTATGGTTGCGAGGCGTGGACTATGGATAGAGTTGTGCGCAGGAGGATGGATGTGCTGGAAATGAGATGTTTGAGGACAATGTGTGGTGTGAGGTGGTTTGATCGAGTAAGTAACGTAAGGGTAAGAGAGATGTGTGGAAATAAAAAGAGCATGGTTGAGAGAGCAGAGGAGGGTGTTTTGAAATGGTTTGGTCACATGGAGAGAATGAGTGAGGAAAGATTGACCAAGAGGATATATGTGTCGGAGGTGGAGGGAACGAGGAGAAGAGGGAGACCAAATTGGAGGTGGAAAGATGGAGTGAAAAAGATTTTGTGTGATCGGGGCCTGAACATGCAGGAGGGTGAAAGGAGGGCAAGGAATAGAGTGAATTGGAGCGATGTGGTATACCGGGGTTGACGTGCTGTCAGTGGATTGAATCAAGGCATGTGAAGCGTCTGTAGTAAACCATGGAAATCTGTGTAGGTATGTATATTTGCGTGTGTGGACGTATGTATATACATGTGTATGGGGGTGGGTTGGGCCATTTCTTTCGTCTGTTTCCTTGCGCTACCTCGCAAACGCGGGAGACAGCGGAAAAAAAAAAAAAAAAAAAAAAGTCTGTGTATCTATATGTATGTATTTGTTGAAATGTATAGGTATGCATATGTGCGTGTGTGGGCATTTATGTATATACATGTGCATGTGGTTGGGTTGGGCCATTCTTTGGTCTGCATCCTTGCGCTACCTCACTAACATAGGAGACAGCAACAAAGTATAAGAAATAAAAAAAATACACAGACATATACATATACACGCATGTACATATTCATACATGATGCCTTCATCCATTCCCGTCACCACCCTGCCACACATGAAATGGAACCCCCCTCCCCATGCAAGGTAGAGCTTGGAAAAGACAACAAAGGCCACATTCGTTTACACTCAGTCTCCAGCTGTCATGTGTAATGCACCAAAACCACAGCTCCCTTTCCACATCCAGGCCCCAAAAATCTTTCCATGGTTTACCCCAGTCGTTTCACATGCCCTGGTTCAATCCACTGACAGCATGTCAACCTTGGTATACAACATCATTCCAATTCACTCTATTTCTTGCATGCCTTTCACCCTCCTGTATGTTCAGGCCCCTATTGCTCAAAATCTTTTTCATTCCATCCTTCCAATTTGGTCTCCCACCTCTCCTCGTTCCCTCCACCTCTGACACATATCCTCTTTGTCAATCTTTCCTCACTCATTCTCTCCATGTGCCCAAACCATTTCAATACACCCTCTTTTGTTCTCTCAACCACACTCTTTTTATTACCACACATATCTCTTACTCTTTCATTACTTACTCGATCAAACCACCTCACACCACATACTGTCCTCAAACATCTCATTTCCAACACATCCACCCTCTGCCACACAACCCTATCTATAGCCCATGCCTTGCAACCACATAACATTGTTGGAACCACTATTCCTTCAAACATACCCATTTTTGCTCTCTGAAATAACGTTCTCGCCTTCCACACATTCTTCAATGCTCCAAGAACCTTCGCCCCCTCCCCACCCTGTGACTCACTTCTACTTCCATGGTTCCATCCACTGCTAAATCCACTCCCAGGTATCTAAAACGCTTCACTTCCTCCAGTTTTTCTCCTTTCAAACTTACCTCCCAATTAACTTGTCCCTCAAATTATCATCTATAAAATGATTTACAATATTTATCATGTGCACACAATCACCATTTGTGTTATCATCATTATCCAAATCAAGCCCCTATATATCATTCTACTGGGACAATGTTTTAACTGCCTCTTTTGATTTTTTGTTTGAAGCTCTGACCAGAAATGAATCCACAGTGCTGATATAATTAAATACTGTCTGTACATTGTTTCCCCCTATTTGATTAACTGCATCTTTTGACTTTGGCATTAATATTTCACATGCCAATTGGATTCTACTTTTAAAAGTAAATTGGCACGATGCATTTCAGGATTTTCAGTGTAAACTATGGATGAGGGGATGGAGGTTCTGGAAGTGCTGACGAATGTATGGGAAGAGATAGTGTTATCTGGGAAAGCAAAATTAGGTACTGTGAGGCATGAGCTATAGATAAGGCTGTGCAGAGGAGGATGGATATGTTGGAAATGAAATGTTTGAGGATATTATGTGGTGTGTGTGTGTGTGTGTGTGTGTGTGTGTGTGTGTGTGTGTGTGTGTGTGTGGGTTGACTGAGTAACTGATGAAAGGGTAGGAGAGAATTGTGGTAATAAAAAGATTGGTTGAGAGAACCAAAGAGGGTGTGCTGAAATTGTTTGAACATATGAAGAGGATAAGTGAGGAAAGAATGACAAAGAGGATATTTTTTTTTTTTTTTTTTGTGCTTTGTCGCTGTCTCCCGCGTTTGTGAGGTAGCGCAAGGAAACAGACGAAAGAAATGGCCCAACCCACCCCCATACACATGTATATTCATACGTCCACACACGCAAATATACATACCTACACAGCTTTCCATGGTTTACCCCAGACGCCTCACATGCCTTGATTCAATCCACTGACAGCACGTCAACCCCGGTATACCACATCACTCCAATTCACTCTATTCCTTGCCCTCCTTTCACCCTCCTGCATGTTCAGGCCCCGATCACACAAAATCTTTTTCACTCCATCTTTCCACCTCCAATTTGGTCTCCCTCTTCTCCTCGTTCCCTCTACCTCCAACACATATATCCTCTTGGTCAATCTTTCCTCACTCATTCTCTCCATGTGCCCAAACCATTTCAAAATACCCTCTTCTGCTCTCTCAACCACGCTCTTTTTATTTCCACACATCTCTCTTACCCTTACGTTACTTACTCGATCAAACCACCTCACACCACACATTGTCCTCAAAATCTCATTTCCAGCACATCCATCCTCCTGCACACAACTCTATCCATAGCCCACGCCTCGCAACCATACAACATTGTTGGAACCACTATTCCTTCAAACATACCCATTTTTGCTTTCTGAGATAATGTTCTCGACTTCCACACATTCTTCAAGGCTCCCAGAATTTTCGCCCCCTCCCCCACCCTATGATCCACTTCCGCTTCTATGGTTCCATCCGCTGCCAGATCCACTCCCAGATATCTAAAACACTTCACTTCCTCCAGTTTTTCTCCATTCAAACTCACCTCCCAATTGACTTGACCCTCAACCCTACTGTACCTAATAACCTTGCTCTTATTCACATTTACTCTTAACTTTCTTCTTTCACACACTTTACCAAACTCAGTCACCAGCTTCTGCAGTTTCTCACATGAATCAGCCACCAGCGCTGTATCATCAGCGAACAACAACTGACTCACTTCCCAAGCTCTCTCATCCCCAACAGACTTCATACTTGCCCCTCTTTCCAAAACTCTTGCATTCACCTCCCTAACAACCCCATCCATAAACAAATTAAACAACCATGGAGACATCACACACCCCTGCCGCAAACCTACATTCACTGAGAACCAATCACTTTCCTCTCTTCCTACACATACACATGCCTTACATCCTCGATAAAAACTTTTCACTGCTTCTAACAACTTTCCTCCCACACCATATATTCTTAATACCTTCCACAGAGCATCTCTATCAACTCTATCATATGCCTTCTCCAGATCCATAAATGCTACATACAAATCCATTTGCTTTTCTAAGTATTTCTCACATACATTCTTCAAAGCAAACACCTGATCCACACATCCTCTACCACTTCTGAAACCACACTGCTCTTCCCCAATCTGATGCTCTGTACATGCCTTCACCCTCTCAATCAATACCCTCCCATATAATTTACCAGGAATACTCAACAAACTTATACCTCTGTAATTTGAGCACTTACTCTTATCCCCTTTGCCTTTGTACAATGGCACTATGCACGCATTTCGCCAATCCTCAGGCACCTCACCATGAGTCATTTTATTTATTTATTATACTTTGTCGCTGTCTCCCGCGTTTGTGAGGTAGCGCAAGGAAACAGACGAAAGAAATGGCCCAACCCCCCCCATACACATGTATATACATACGTCCACACACGCAAATATACATACCTACACAGCTTTCCATGGCTTACCCAAGACGCTTCACATGCCTTGATTCAATCCACTGACAGCACGTCAACCCCGGTATACCACATCGCTCCAATTCACTCTATTCCTTGCCCTCCTTTCACCCTCCTGCATGTTCAGGCCCCGATCACACAAAATCTTTTTCACTCCATCTTTCCACCTCCAATTTGGTCTCCCTCTTCTCCTCCTTCCCTCCACCTCCGACACATATATCCTCTTGGTCAATCTTTCCTCACTCATTCTCTCCATGTGCCCAAACCACTTCAAAACACCCTCTTCTGCTCTCTCAACCACGCTCTTTTTATTTCCACACATCTCTCTTACCCTTACGTTACTCACTCGATCAAACCACCTCACACCACACATTGTCCTCAAACATCTCATTTCCAGCACATGAGTCATATATACATTAAATAACCTTACCAACCAGTCAACAAAGAGGATATATATGTGGAAAAGGGGGGAACAGGAAAATGGGGGAACAGGAAAATGGAGGGACCAAACTGGAGATGGAAGGATGGAGTGAAAAAGATTTTGAGTGATTGGGGCCTGATTATCCAAGAGATGGAATGTGTGCACACAATAGTGAACTGAAACGATGTGGTATACATGGATTGACATGCTGTCAATGGACTGAACCAGGGTATGTGAAGCATCTGTGGAAAGGCTGTGAGGTCTAGTTGTGGATGGAGAACTGTGGTTTCGGTGCATTACACGACAGATAGGGAATGGATGTGAGCAGATGTGGCTCCTCTTTTTGGTTGTTCCTGACACTATCTCTAACACAAAATATCAATCAAGCATAAAAAAAAATATGATGCCTGTATAACTCGCTCATCTGTCCTCCAAAGAACCCATCTGCACTCCAGGAAATACAAACTCAGCACTTTCAGCCATGCCCATTAATTCATATCCTTGACAGTGTCAATGTCAGCTGTGAAAGAACATAGCACACTTTTTGCCAACAATGAAAGGTAATGTTAAAACTGCATCATTCTATTCAGGAAAGTATCACTGCCCTGAAAACCATGATCACTGGTTTAACCTTTCATCTACAATGCCCATATAATCCAGTTTACCATCTTTATGGTAGAGGCAACTGTTCCTCTGTTGTGTTCACATAAGGTAAGGTCATCCAGAAAATCTTGCTGCCTACATCTTTCACAGATATTTTGAAATTTGATGGTGTCTGTTTCTGTCTAATGCTACATTTAAGTTCCTCATTCCTCAACATAATGTAAAAAATTTTTTGCCATTAAAAGGAACATCAGTAACCCAATTTAAGACTTATGTCTGTTTTTAATTCTTTTGCGTCTTTTACTAATGGCCTTCCACACTTATTGTAGTAGCATCTGCAATGGATGGTATGAAACTGTGGCTCATATTCATAAAAATGTGAGATTTGGGTGAAAAATATTAGAGGTAAAAGTACAAAGAGAACAAAATTTCTTAAAGCATAACAGTCATATCAAACCCAATGCTCCATATTTTTTTTCTTACAAAAACTTTTCCCCACTATCAGGTATCAACAGTAGATTGAAAAAGTTTCTAAAAGATGATCAAACATGAAAGAAATTCGTAACTTACTGCAGATTGAGAAAATTCTTTATTTTCATCAATCACAGACAAAGGTTCATTGGCAGCACAATCTGCTTTACGCTTGATCTTTTGTCCTAAACTTTCAATGGATGCACAAGTCAGAACACTCTCTGAAAAGCTGCAAAAAAAGAAAACAGTAACTACTCAGTGGTCCACAAATCAAACCCAACAGATTATCATGTTCAAGACTATATGTAACAGCAAAATAGAAGTATAAAAATTCCTAGATAACCCTGCAAAAAGGTAAAAACAACCTCTACACTTCCAATCATACCTGCTATCTCTAATTTCCTCTTCGTCTTGACTATCAGCAGCTTCAGAATGGGATTCAAAATCAGAGAGTGAAGGAAAGAGGCAACCAGGCTTCACTTTTGGAACAAATTCTTTCTTGGGAGAAGAATCAACTCCTGGAAACAATGCACCTTCCTAAGAATGGGTGATTTCCTGAAAATATTCTTAACAAATACATTAAAACTTTTTCACTACATCCCAAATTTGAATTATTCACAGTTCATTCAGTTACTGCCAAGGAAGTGTTCCATGAAATATTCTTAGAGATAATCACTTATTTGTTATAACCTATTTCTACTATATAGGGAGGCACACCATCTCTTGAACCTTATCTACTATCTTACATGATCAGTTCAGACAGTATACTTAAATTCAGCAGAGAATGATTTAAAAGATGGGTCCCTATGAGTGTAAAACTTCCTCCCTGTATAGTACCAACAAATAAGTACATGGAGGTAATTACAGATTCCACCTGCATGTGGTTACAATACATGATCAATCCTCCTCAGCAAGGATATCATCATCATCTAAGAACAGAAAAAAGTAGTCTCCCAGAGGACCTTCTGCTCCAGAGAAGTCCCATCATTTTTCAGCTCCTCAGTGGGGGCAGCCACAAAGCTCCATGAATCCCATAAAAGGTGACCTGAGATATAACAGACTAAGAATTATAATATAATGCATGTATACTTTCTATGGAATCTGGAACCACTCTACCTACTTACTCGCATGCCTTACTCTGTTGATAAAAACTCCACACTGCTTCTAAAAGCTTTCCTCCCACACCATGTATTTGTAGCATCTTCCAAAAAGCATCTTTATCAACCTTATATACTTTCTCCAGATCCATAAAAGTCAAAAACAAATGCTTCTATTTTTCTAGGTATTCATTACACATATTCTTGAAAGAAACACCTTATCCAATATCCTCTATCACTGTTGGATTTGGTCATTGTTCAATCAAGTTGTTGGAAGCTGCAGCCCTCAGGTCTACATAGCCCCCATGGCCTGGCTGGACTGGTACACTTTGTAAGGTACCTGTCCAGTGCTCTCAAACTTACCTACTGAGCATACTATCCTGTTTCAGATGCACTTCTCTCTCATCTGCACTTCAGGGGGTATAGCCTCTGAGATTTTAGCCGTTCCCAGTAGTTCAGTACCTTTACCAGATAAACATGGAATGTGGAAGATCTTTGAAAATTTTCTCAATCTACAATTTTGCCTACCTTGTATTGTGGTGTTAGGACATGGCACTATTCAATTCATAAAAGAATGAGCACTCTGAATAATATCAACACTGGTGTTTCTTCTTTTGGTCTGAAGGTCCACAAGATCCAGCCTGCCATCCTTCAGCATATGGCAACCATTGTTTTGTTGTGTTTGCTGAAGGTTATGTCAACAGACATTATTATTCCTAAGTCTTTCATAGTCTGTTGCTTTTGATTCTTTATTTTTCCATGCCACATTTCATCTCATTCAAAGCTTTCACCATTCTTTTTACTAAACTACTTGCCATGACTCTTTCACTTCACATACCTCCATGACCCAAACACTCTACATCTGCCATCCTATCATCAAACACATTCAATAATCTTTTAAAGTACTCACTCCATCTACTCTTCACCTCATTAATGCCTATCATCACTTTCCCCTTACTTCCTCTTAACTGATGTTCCCATCTGCTCTGTTTTTCTCACACTGGAAACCTCCTTCCAAAACATCATTGTTTTTCTCACATTGGAAACATCCTCCCAAAACATCATCTCATTTTCCCTTAAGTTTGCTGATATTTGCTCACCCCAACTCACAACTGTCCTCTTTTTCAGCCCCTGCACTTTCCTCTTTTCCGTCTGCTACTTTCTCTTGTATATCTCCTTATAAGTCGACCTCTTTTGCTAAAAGTGCCACCCATATACCTCTCTTTTAGCTTTCACTAGCAACTCTAGTTTGTCATCCCACCACTCAATACCCTTTTTCACCTGCCCACCTTCCACATGCCACACACTCCTCTTGCATGTGCCGGTACTGCTTTCCTAAATACCTCTCATTCCTCACCCACTCCTAGTTTTGTTTCCTCTGACCTTCTAGCATTCTATGCTCAATCTCTCCTGACATTCCAACACACACATCCCTTTCCTAAGCTCACTTACTTGCACCACCCTCTTCTCACCCATATCATTTCTTCTTTTCTGAGAACCTTGACAAATCTTCACCCTCACCTCCATGACTCAAACCAAAGTTCTGTTAAACAGCAGTGGGAAATAACTTCAGTATTTCCACAATAAGCAAACTTATGAATTAAAGCCAATGCATGAAAGTCTTGAACACTTTGAAGTGACCGATAACAGTACCACTTTCCATAACAATCTTAGCAGTGGTATCTCCCTGTCTCAGCTTCTTGCATTCTCTGCCTCCAGTCCACCAATGCAAACCTGCTGGGATCTTTTTCAACATTATGAAAGCTTCTAAGCTACACCACTATTAGCACTCTCAGCACTTCAGACTGTGTTCCAATCTTAAATCAACAAATTAGGTACACTCATCACCCACCTAGTTACCTAATATACAAAGCACCATCTTGAGATGTCCCTATTATATAGAGCCACTATCAACAAACAGCTTTGCCAGAGTCTCATCACTGTTACAAACATTTATGAACAACAGTGTACTTGTGAATTAATTTTACTCAGGACCGCTAGCTGAAGTCCCTGTCAACAGATAAGCTAGATTAGCAATAAGTTCACTAGTGGTCAAAGCACAGCTTGTCAGGATTCCAGTTTATTAACTTGTCGCGACCAAAAGTCACTCCATAGTGTCACCCTAATTACTTAACCTTGACAAGGTGACAGGTGAAAGCCTGCGACCTCACATCACCTAGTAACCCTCAGAAGAATGTCTGGTGGCCCATCCTTCAGTTGCACTGGCAGTATTAATTTCCAATGCCCACACTCGGTGTCTTGCAGTAGCAGATCAAAAGCTGCAGCTCTAATTATAGATCATCTGACCCTTTCCATATGAAGCACTGTTCCATCTTATGGACTTAACCTCAAGTCCAGCAGCATGGAGAAAGGTTAGAAGCTTGTGACACTTGACTTCAACACCTCTAATGGATTGAACCAGGGCATGTGAAGCATCTGGGGTAAACCATGGAAAGTTTTGTGGGGCCTGGATGTGGAAAGGGAGCTGAGGTTTCGTTGCATTATACATGACAGCATGAGACTGAGTGTGAACGAATGTTGTCATTGTTGGTGGTGGTGGTGATTCATGTGTGGCAGGCTGGGGATGGGAATGGATGAAGGCAGCAAGTATGAATATGTACATGTGTATATATGTACATTTTATTATTATACTTTTTTTATTATACTTTGTCGCTGTCTCCCGCGTTTGCGAGGTAGCGCAAGGAAACAGACGAAAGAAATGGCCCAACCCCCCCCCATACACATGTATATACATACGTCCACACACGCAAATATACATACCTACACAGCTTTCCATGGTTTACCTCAGACGCTTCACATGCCTTGATTCAATCCACTGACAGCACGTCAACCCCGGTATACCACATCGCTCCAATTCACTCTATTCCTTGCCCTCCTTTCACCCTCCTGCATGTTCAGGCCCCGATCACACAAAATCTTTTTCACTCCATCTTTCCACCTCCAATTTGGTCTCCCTCTTCTCCTCGTTCCCTCCACCTCCGACACATATATCCTCTTGGTCAATCTTTCCTCACTCATTCTCTCCATGTGCCCAAACCACTTCAAAACACCCTCTTCTGCTCTCACAACCACGCTCTTTTTATTTCCACACATCTCTCTTACCCTTACGTTACTCACTCGATCAAACCACCTCACACCACACATTGTCCTCAAACATCTCATTTCCAGCACATCCATCCTCCTGCGCACAACTCTATCCATAGCACACACCTCGCAACCATACAACATTGTTGGAACCACTATTCCGTCAAACATACCCATTTTTGCTTTCTGAGATAATGTTCTCGACTTCCACACATTCTTCAAGGCCCCCAGAATTTTCGCCCCCTCCCCCACCCTATGATCCACTTCCGCTTCCATGGTTCCATCCGCTGCCAAATCCACTCCCAGATATCTAAAACACTTCACTTCCTCCAGTTTTTCTCCATTCAAACTCACCTCCCAATTGACTTGACCCTCAACCCTACTGTACCTAATAACCTTGCTCTTATTCACATTTACTCTTAACTTTCTTCTTCCACACACTTTACCAAACTCAGTCACCAGCTTCTGCAGTTTCTCACATGAATCAGCCACCAGCGCTGTATCATCAGCGAACAACAACTGACTCACTTCCCAAGCTCTCTCATCCCCAACAGACTTCATACTTGCCCCTCTTTCCAAAACTCTTGCATTTACCTCCCTAAC
Source organism: Panulirus ornatus (assembly GCF_036320965.1). NCBI lineage: Eukaryota > Metazoa > Arthropoda > Malacostraca > Decapoda > Palinuridae > Panulirus > Panulirus ornatus. The sequence goes on from NC_092275.1 coordinate 2,302,808, forward strand.
AACCCCATCCATAAACAAATTAAACAACCATGGAGACATCACACACCCCTGCCGCAAACCTACATTCACTGAGAACCAATCACTTTCCTCTCTTCCTACACGTACACATGCCTTACATCCTCGATAAAAACTTCTCACTGCTTCTAACAACTTTCCTCCCACACCATATATTCTTAATACCTTCCACAGAGCATCTCTATCAACTCTATCATATGCCTTCTCCAGATCCATAAATGCTACATACAAATCCATTTGCTTTTCTAAGTATTCCTCACATACATTCTTCAAAGCAAACACCTGATCCACACATCCTCTACCACTTCTGAAACCACACTGCTCATCCCCAATCTGATGCTCTGTACATGCCTTCACCCTCTCAATCAATACCCTCCCATATAATTTACCAGGAATACTCAACAAACTTATACCTCTGTAATTTGAGCACTCACTCTTATCCCCTTTGCCTTTGTACAATGGCACTATGCATGCATTCCACCAATCCTCAGGCACCTCACCATGAGTCATACATACATTAAATAACCTTACCAACCAGTCAACAATACAGTTACCCCCTTTTTTAATAGATTCCACTGCAATACCATCCAAACCTGCTGCCTTGCCGGCTTTCATCTTCAGCAAAGCTTTCACTACCTCTTCTCTGTTTACCAAATCATTTTCCCTAACCCTCTCACTTTGCACACCACCTCGACCAAAACACCCTATATCTGCCACTCTATCATCAAACACATTCAACAAACCTTCAAAATACTCACTCCATCTCCTTCTCACATCACCACTACTTGTTATCACCTCCCCATTTGCGCCCTTCACTGAAGTTCCCATTTGCTCCCTTGTCTTACGCACTTTATTTACCTCCTTCCAGAACATCTTTTTATTCTCCCTAAAATTTAATGATACTCTCTCACCCCAACTCTCATTTGCCCTTTTTTTCACCTCTTGCACCTTTCTCTTGACCTCCTGTCTCTTTCTTTTATACATCTCCCACTGAATTGCATTTTTTCCCTGCAAAAATCGTCCAAATGCCTCTCTCTTCTCTTTCACTAATACTCTTACTTCTTCATCCCACCACTCACTACCCTTTCTAATCAACCCACCTCCCACTCTTCTCATGCCACAAGCATCTTTTGCGCAATCCATCACTGATTCCCTAAATACATCTCATTCCTCCCCCACTCCCCTTACTTCCATTGTTCTCACCTTTTTCCATTCTGTACTCAGTCTCTCCTGGTACTTCCTCACACAGGTCTCCTTCCCAAGCTCACTTACTCTCACCACCCTCTTCACCCCAACATTCACTCTTCTTTTCTGAACCCAATACAAATCTTCACCTTAGCCTCAACAAGATAATGATCAGACATCCCTCCAGTTGCACCTCTCAGCACATTAACATCCAAAAGTCTCTCTTTCGCACGCCTGTCAATCAACACGTAATCCAATAACGCTCTCTGGCCATCTCTCCTACTTACATAAGTATACTTATGTATATCTCGCTTTTTAAACCAGGTATTCCCAATCATCAGTCCTTTTTCAGCACATAAATCTACAAGCTCTTCACCATTTCCATTTACAACACTGAACACCCCATGTATACCAATTATTCCCTCAACTGCCACATTACTCACCTTTGCATTCAAATCACCCATCACTATAACCCTGGTCTCGTGCATCAAAACTACTAACACACTCATTCAGCTGCTCCCAAAACACTTGCCTCTCATGATCTTTCTTCTCATGCCCGGGTGCATATGCACCAATAATCACCCACCTCTCTCCATCAACTATATATGTACATGTCTGTGTATATGTATGTATATGTTGAAATTTATAGGTATGTATATGTGCATGTGTGGGCATTTATGCATATACATGTGTATGTGGGTGGGTTGGGCCATTCTTTTGTCTGTTTCCTTGCTGTACCTCACTAACATGGGAGACAGCAACAAAGTATAATACATAAATATCTATTTATTTAGATTCATTTTACTTTGCTTTGTCGCTGTCTCCCGCGTTAGTGAGGTAGCGCAAGGAAACAGACAAAAGAATGGCCCAACCCAACCACATACACATGTATATATATATATATACACGTCCACTTACGCAAATATGCATACCTATATATCTCAACGTATACATATATATATATATATACACACACAGGCATATACATATATAAACATGTACATAAATCATACTGTCTGACTTTATTCATTCCCATCGCCACCCCACCACACATGAAATAACAACCCCCTCCCCCCAAAATGTGTGCGAGGTAGCTCTAGAAAAGACAACAAAGGCCACACTCATTCACACTCAGTCTCTAGCTGTCATGTATAATGCACCGAAACCACAGCTCCTCTTCCACATCCAGGCCCCAGAGAACTTTCCATGGTTTACCCCAGACGCTTCACATGCCCTGGTTCAATCCATTGACAGCACATCGACTCCGGTATACCACAGCGTTCCAATTCACTCTATTCCTTGCACACCTTTCACCCTCCTGCATGTTCAGGTCCAATCACTCAAAATCTTTTTCACTCCATCTTTCCACCTCCAATTTGGTCTCCCACTTCTCCTTGTTCCCTTCACCTCTGACACATATATCCTCTTGGTCAATCTTTCCTCACTTATTCTCTCCATGTGACCAAACCATTTCAAAACACCCTCTTCTGCTCTCTCAACCACACTCTTTATATTACCACACATCTCCCTTACCCTTTCCACCTCCAATTTGGTCTCCCACTTCTCCTTGTTCCCTTCACCTCTGACACATATATCCTCTTGGTCAATCTTTCCTCACTTATTCTCTCCATGTGACCAAACCATTTCAAAACACCCTCTTCTGCTCTCTCAACCACACTCTTTATATTACCACACATCTCCCTTACCCTTTCCACCTCCAATTTGGTCTCCCACTTCTCCTTGTTCCCTTCACCTCTGACACATATATCCTCTTGGTCAATCTTTCCTCACTCATTCTCTCCATGTGACCAAACCATTTCAAAACACCCTCTTCTGCTCTCTCAACCACACTCTTTATATTACCACACATCTCTCTTACCTTTTCTTTACTTACTTGATCAAACAACCTCACACCACATATTGTCCTCAAACATCTCATTTCGAGCACATCCACCCTCCTCCGCACAACTCTATCTATAGCCCACGCCTTGCAACCATATAACATTGTTGGAACTACTATTCCTTCAAACATACCCATTTTTGCTTTCCGAGATACTGTTCTTCACTTCCACACATTCTTCAACGCTCCCAGAACTTTCGCCCCCACCCCAAAATCTATGATTCACTTCAACTTCCATGGTTCCATCCGCTGCCAAATCCACTCCCAGATATCTAAAACACTTCACTTCCTCCAGTCTTTCTCCATTCAAACTTACCTCCCAACTGACTTGTCCCGTAACCCTACCTTGCTCTTATTCACATTTACTCTCAGCTTTCTTCTTTCACACACTTTACCAAACTCAGTCACCAGCTCCTGCAGTTTCTCACATGAATCAGCCACCAGCGCTGTATCATCAGCAAACAACAACTGACTCACTTCCCAAACTCTCTCATCCACAACAGACTGCATACTTGACCCTCTTTCCAAAAGTCTTGCATTCACCTCCCTAACAACCCCATCCATAAACTAATTAAACAACCATGGAGACATCACACACCCCTGCCACAAACCTACATTCACTGAGAACCAATCATTTTCCTCTCTTCCTACACATACACATGCCTTACATCCTCGATAAAAACTTTTCACTGCTTCGAACAACTTGCCCCCACACCATATGTTCTTAATACCTTCCACAGAGCATCTCTATCAATTCTTATCATATGCCTTCTCCAGATCCATAAATGCTACATACAAATCCATTTGCTTTCCTAAGTATTTCTCACATACATTTTTCAAAGCAAATGCCTGATCCACACATCCTCTACCACTTCTGAAACCACACTGCTTTTCTCCAATCTGATGCTCTGTACATGCCTTCACCCTCTCAATCAATATCCTCAAATATAATATATCAGGAACACTCAACAAACTTATACCTCTGTATTTTGAGCACTCACTTTTATCCCCTTTGCCTTTGTACAATGGCACTATGAAAGTATTCCGCCAATCCTCAGGCACCTCACCATGAGTCATACATACATTAAATAACCTTACCAACCAATCAACAGTACAGTCACCCCCTTTTTAATAAATTCCACTGCAATACCATCCAAGCCTGCTGCCTTGCTGGCTTTCATCTTCCGCAAAGCTTTTACTACCTCTTCTCTGTTTACCAAATCATTCTCCCTAACCCTCTCACTTTGCACACCACCTCGACCTAAACACCCTATATCTGCCACTCTATTATCAAACACATTCAACAAACCTTCAAAATACTCACTCCATCTCCTTCTCACATCACCACTACTTGTTATCGCCTCCCCATTAGCCCCCTTCACTGATGTTCCCATTTGTTCCCTTGTCTTACGCACTTTATTTACCTCCTTCCAAAACATTTTTATTCTCCCTAAAATTTAATGATACTCTCTCACCCTAACTCTCATTTGCCCTCTTTCACCTCTTGCACCTTTCTCTTGACCTCCTGCCTCTTTCTTTTATACATCTCCCACTCATTTGCATTATCTCCCTGCAAAAATCATCCAAATGGCTCTCTCTTCTCTTTCACTAAAAATCTTACTTCTTCATCCCACCACTCACTACCCTTTCTAATCTGCCCACCTCCCACGCTTCTCTTGCCACAAGCATCTTTTGCGCAAGCCATCACAGCTTCCCTAAACACATGCCATTCCTCCCCCACTCCCCTTACATCCTTTGCTCTCACCTTTTTCCATTCTGTACTCAGTCTCTTCTGGTGCTTCCTCACACAAGTCTTCTTCCCAAGCCCACTTACTCTCACCACTCTCTTCACCCCAAAATTCTCTCTTTTTTTCTGAAAACCCCTACAAATCTTCACCTTAGCCTCCACAAGATAATGATCAGACATCCCTCCAGTTGCACCTCTCAGCACATTAACATTCAAAAGTCTCTCTCGTACGCCTATCAATCAATACGTACTCCAATAACACTCTCTGGCCATCTCTCCTACTTACATACGTATACTTATGTATATATCTCTTTTTAAACCAGGTATTCCCAATCACCAGTCCTTTTTCAGCACATAAGTCTACAACCTCTTCACCATTTCCACTTACAACACTGAACACCCCATGTACACTAATTATTCCCTCAACTGCCACATTACTCACCTTTGCATTCAAATCACCCATCATTATAACCCGGTCTTGTGCATCATAACTGCTAACACACTCACTCAGCTGCTCCCAAAAGACTTGCCTCGCATAATCTTTCTTCTCATGCCCAGGTGCATATGCACCATTAATCACCCATCTCTCTCCATCAACTTTCAGTTTTACCCAAATCAATCTAGAGTTTACTTTCTTACACTCTATCACATACTCCCACCACTCCTGTTTCAGGAGTAGTGCTACTCCTTCCCTTGCTCTTGTCCTATCACTAACCCCTGACTTTACTCCCAAGACATTCCCAAACCACTCTTCCCCTTGAAATGGTTTGGTAACATGGAGAGAATGAGTGAGGAAAATTGACAAAGAGGATATATGTGTCAGAGGTGGTGGGAACGAGGACAAGTGGGAGACCAAATTAGAGGTGGAAAGATGGAGTGAAAAAGATTCTGAGTGATTGGGGCCTGAACATGCAGGAGGGTGAAAGGCGTACAAGGAATAGAGAGAATTAGAACGATGTGGCATACCGGGGTCAACATGCTGTCAATGGATTGAAGCCGGGCGTGTGAAGCGTCTGGGGTAAACCATGGAAAGTTTTGTGAGGCCTGGATGTGGAAAGGGAGCTGTGGTTTCAGTGCATTATACATGACAGCTAGAGACTGAGTGTGAACGAATGTGGCCTTTGTTGTCTTTTCCTAGCACTACCTCGTGCACATGCAGGGGCAGAGGGTGTTATTTCATGTGTGGCGGGGTGGCGATGGGAATGAATAAAGGCAGACAGTATGAATTATATACATGCGTATATATGTATATGTCTGTGTGTGTATATATATATGTATACACTGAGATTTTTTTTTTTTTTTTCATACTATTCGCCATTTCCCGCGTTAGCAAGGTAGCGTTAAGACCAGAGGACTGAGCCTTTCAGGGAATATCCTCACTTGGCCCCCTCCTCTGTTCCTTCATTAGGAAAACTAAAAAAGAGAGGGGAGGATTTCCAGCCCCCCGCTCCCTTCCCTTTTAGTCGCCTTCTACGACACGCAGGGAATACATGGGAAGTATTCTTACTCCCCTATCCCCAGGGATAACACTGAGATGTATAGGTATGTATATTTGCGTGAGTGGACGTGTATGTATGTACATGTGTATATAGGTGGGTTGGGCCATTCTTTCATCTGTTTCCTTACGCTACCTCGCTAACACAGCAGACAGCGACAAAGCAAAATAATAATAAAAAATGATAATACTGAATATCCTTACCAAACAGTCAACAATAAAGTCACCCCCTTTTCTAATAAATTCCACAGCAATACCATCTAAACCCGCCACCATGCCGGCTTTCGCTGTAATGCTTTCACTACCTCTAGTCTGTTTATCAAACCATTCTCCCTAACACTCTCACTTCGCATACCACCCCAACCTAAACACCCTATATCTGCTACTCTTTTATCAAACACACTGAACAAACCTTCAAAATACTCACTCCGCCTCCTTCTCACTCCACCACTACTTGTCATTACCTCCCCATTTGTCCCCTTCACTGATGTTTCCACTTGTTCTCCCTAAAGTTTAATGATACTCTCTCAACCCAACTTTCATATGCCCTCTTTTTCACCTCTTGCACCTTTCTCTTGACCTCCTGCCACTTTCTTTTATACATCTCCCAGTCATTTGTGCTACTTCCCTGCAAAAATCATCCTAATGCCTCTCTCTTCTCTTTCACTAACAATCTTACTTCTTCATCCCACCACTCACTACCCTTTTAATCTGCTTACCTCCCACTTTTCTCATGCCACATGCATCTTTCGCACAAGCCATCACTCCTTCCCTAAATACATCCCATTTGTCCCCCACTCTCCTTACCTCACTTGCTCTCACCTTTTGCTATTCTGCACTCAATCTCTCCTGGTACTTCCTCAACAAGTCTCCTTTCCAAGCTCACTTACTCTCACCTCTCTCTTCTCCTCAACATTCTCTCTTCTTTTCTGGAAACCTCTCAGCACATTAACATCCAAAAGTCTCTCTTTCACACGCCTATCAATTAATACGTAATCCAATAATGCCCTCTGGCCATCTCTCCTACCCACATATGTATACTTATGTCTCTCTTTTTAAACCAGGTATTCCCAATCACCAGTCCTTTTTCAGCACACAAATCCACAAGCTCTTCACCATTTCCATTTACAACACTGAACACCCTATGTATACCAATTATACCCTCAACTGCCACATTACTCACCTTTGCATTCAAATAACCTATCACTATAACCCGGTCTCGTACATCAAAGCTGCTAACACACTCACTGAGCTGCTCCCAAAACACTTGCCTCTCATGATTTTTCTTATGACTAGGTGCATAGGCAGCAATAATCACCCATCTTTATCCATCCACTTTCAGTTCTAACCATATCAATCTAGAGTTTACACTCACCAACCCCTGACTTTACTTCCAAAACATTCCCAAACCACTCTTCCCCTTTACCCTTGAGCTTCGTTTCACTCAGAGCCAAAACATCCGTTTTCCTTTCCTCGAATATACAACCTATCTCTCTTTTTCTCTCATCTTGATTACATCACACATTTAGACACCCCAATCTGGGCCTTCGAGGAGAGTGAACACTTCCCTCATGACTCCTCCTTCTGTTTCCCTTTTTAGAAATTTAAATACAAGGCGGGGGGATTTCCAGCTCTTGCCCCCTTTAGTCGCCTTTTTTCATTTATTCATATACCTACCTTGTGGCATCTCAGCCAAGTTCTCCCCAAACCAGTGCAGTTGTTAGCTCTAAGCCCATCCCCCTTGCTCCCTCTGCTTTACATTTCCAGAGGTGTCTCTTATTTATCCTCTCTATATGACCAAAATATTTCAGTGGAGCCTGGTTGATTATCTCAATCACACTTGGCTTAGCACTTCACTTCTCTTACATTATCATACATGTATTAGAAAAATCAATGCAATATACACAATACCTTTTGCTTTAGTTAAGTTGATCCTGCAGGAATGAGAGATTTGTTGCTGGCTTGATAATTTTTGGTGGGTGGGAGGTGGTGGTGGTGATGGTGGTTTAATCAACTGACCATCCAAGGGTGCTGATGACAAAGAATTGAGGAAGAGTCGAGGTGGTTTTGGAGGTCCTGGCATGTCTCCATGCAATGACATCTCATCAGAGGTGGTTGACTCAACAAAGGATTCATCACTCTCCAAGTATTCTGACTCTGACTCCTCTGGACGTCTTGATGTTTCTGCTGAAAAGTAAAATATATTTGCAGGTAATTTTTCCATTTGTTATGACTGCAAAATCAAATGCACACCATTTCATACACTGAGACAAGATCAGAGTCAAACCAATTCACACTGTTAAGTGACAAAGTGCACACTGAGTAACAGCGTAATAACCTATTTGTACTGTATGGGGTGAAAGTCTTACAACCCTGGGGCCCCATCTCTTGAACATTATACACCCCCATACAACTTTTCAAATTCTTTAATGCTTTCTATATTTACTATGTCTTGATTCATTCTGTTCCATTCATCCTACTCTCATATTGTACAATCACTTATTCACATCTTTTTAACAAGTTTCTTGCTAATTCTATGTCATGTCTTCTCATGTTTTATCTCTGCATCTGTAAGAGAACTACTCACTGTTAGGTTTCATAGACAGGAACATAGATTACAAGACTCCAGAAACATTTCTCATTTCATAATTTTCTAGTAAGAAAACACCTTGAATATCCAGTCCAGTTTTGATTCCTGAACTATAAGACAAGGAAAAATTAGAGCAAGTACAAAGACATGCAACAAAATTGATCTCATCCTTTAGAAATCTCGCATTCTAAGAAAGGCTAAAATGATTGGATCTCCTCTCCCTTAAGAAATGTAGACTTTGTGGCAACTTAATCCAAGTGTTCAAAATTCTGAACAGGTTTAATAAAGCAAATCATGAACATCTTTTTGAAATACAAGAAAATACGGTTACCAGAACAAATGGAGTAAAACTCAAAGCTAAAAGATGTAGTACGAACATGGGAAAAGCTTCTTTTCCTATAGATATGTTGAGCACTGAAATAAGTTACCGTCAGACATAAATACCTTCAAAAGTCATTTAGGTAAATATTTCATAAATTCAGGTATACTGAGAAAAATGCCAGAAATAAACTGTATGACAGCAGAAACGGGGACTCTAGAAGGATAATGGGCAGCAGTGGGGAGTCAGTGATAGCTTAAAAAACTGCTGAGCAGAATTACATTTTCTTCTCTACATTAAAATCCTTTCATAGTTACCAGACAACCCAGTTGTGGGCCAATCAGGCTCCCTTTTGTGTGTCTTTTTCATGTAAACTCATGTAACTGTTTAAAAAATCTAAAGGCTTTCATCAGGTCATTTCTCGCTCTTCTCTCTTCCACGATGGGAAACATACTTGGTTTAAACTAAAACACACTAGATTCAGTGGAACTGATTAGTTGTAACAATACATTCTTTTCTCCTACATTATCACCTTTCCCATTTTTTGCAGGGTAACATCAAGAACTGACAAATAATGAACTTGCTTGCAAACATCCAGTCTCTATTATGTCTAACACAACTACAAAAATTGGAGTTCATAACCCACAGCCATATACTGCTCCACCCCAATACAAGTTGCCAATTACAGTATCCACAAAAAAACATTGTCTGTCCCCCAATATATTTTCAAAGGCAATACATGGCAAAGGTTTATTGTGGTACTAGCATACAATGCTCTTAGGGTGAAATCACTGTACATCTTGCAATAAAGACGCATTTCTAATGCTGTGAGCATCAGCATTCCCCTTCTTAATGTGTCTCAGGCTCTCTTGAGAGAATGATGTTCTTTCTCTCACTTCATTCTGGTAATTTCACTTCTGGGCACTATGTTTCTTCCCCTTGTGCTTTAAGATGATTGGCTAACCTTTCTAAGGAGGTGAAAGCCCCATTTCTCACCTGGAAGCAAGAAAGTGTGAGTACATGAGATTTCTAGTGCACTAGGTGCTCAGAATACATGATCAGGCTGCTGCTTCCTGCAACACTTCTTCAATGCCTAGCCTCATTATTGAGATCAAGACTGTATGGATCCAAAAACACAGACCCAAAATACATCAGGGACCTGGCCAATTCCATGCCAAGATTTCTGCTTCAGATGGAAATTAAGGTAAAGGAGAGATAAAAGTAAAGAAGTACTAAAATGTATGTGTGGCAACACCTTTGAAAATGCATGGGGAGGTGAACAAGGTTTTTTGCAGACACTGTACATATATTTTGAACCTTGACAACTGGATTATCCAAAGGTACATACATTCAAACAAATTCTATGAGTTTTCATTGCCTACTAACCCCAACTGTAGGCCAAAAAGAAACACACCCTCTCCACATGAGGCTTCCACAATCTGCCACTGAGGAAGAATCAGAGATTTCCAAAGATGAATTTCTGTTAAGAGTGCCAATCAGTCCCTTTGTCCTTGGGTGAAAATATCATGTGTACCTTCATCTGATACTGCACGGTGCTTTATATTCATTATGGGAGGGGCAGCTTGTGGTTAGACTTCAGATGGGGTCAAGGTTGATGGACTTCTTTGGGACAGGAAGGTCTTTGTTGGCTGGTACACATCAGCAGAAGACCTGACAATATTATGGCCACTAATCCCACAGCCGTGATGAGGATTTGCTTACAAAGTTGCTGTTGATAAAAGGAATCCACAAACTATTGAAAAAGTCATCTCGTGCAGACAAACTCGCAATTACATCACCACCCCAATAATAAACATGCAACAATAGACATCACCCTTTTAACCTCTGACAAACATGAATCAAACCTACACCCTCGCAATACCCACTTAAAAGGATACCAACCATATATATACGTATTAGGCATCACATACATCACACAACACTCATCATCCACATCACAGACATTAGTATAAAAGCCATAAACAAACTAAATGCCTTCAACCCTATAATGATAATTATCACAGGGTATGCATTTTCGCAGTGGCTAATAATTACCATGGGATTGGCATTTTTGTCCATGCACCAAAAAATTAAACTGAGAAGCATTTTTTATTGGCATGCAGATATGCCTCACATTACCAGCAACTATAATTAGAACTGGGAAAAATCTATGAGTGTCAGTTACTCACACAACTTGAGAATGAAACATACAGCCCTAACGTGTGTACTCGAATGCCCATGTTAATCAGTATCTAATCAGTGACACTCTTTGGATGCTAATTACAGAGATAATTATTCAGCAAATGTTGTATAGTTTGCTGCATCAGTAATCAACTGGTGGTGTCAGAAAAAATGATGAATCAGTCAACAAAAGCCAAAAAGCTCATGGTAAGCCAAGCATGTGTAGCATGCTAAAGTCAAATATCTACATAAAGAATATAATAATCAACTTTTTTATTTTTATTGTATTCATTTATTTATCTATTATACTTTGTCCCTGTCTCCCGCGTTAGCGAGGTAGCGCAAGGAAGCAGGCGCAAGGAAGCAGACGAAAGAATGGCCCAACCCACACATACACATGTATATACATACACATCCACACATGCACATATACATACCCATGCATCTCAACATATACATATATATACACACACAGACATATACATATATACACATGTACATAATTCATACTGTCTGCCCAAATTCATTCCCGTCGCCACCCTGCCACACATGAAATAACAACCCAACCCCCCCATTCACACTCAGTCTCTAGCTGTCATGTATAATGAACCGAAACCAAAGCTCCCTTTCCACATCCAGGCCCCAAAGAACTTTCCATGGTTCACCCCAGACGCTTCACACGCCCTGGTTCAATCCATTGACAGCATGTCGAACCCAGTATACGTCATCGTTCCAATTCACTCTATTCCTTGCACGCCTTTCACCCTCCTGCATGTTCAGGCCCTGATCACTCAAAATCTTTTTCACTCCATCTTTCCACTTCCAATTTGGGCTCCCACTTCTCCTCGTTCCCTCCATCTCTGACACATATATCCCCTTTGTCAATCTTTCCTCACTCATTCTCTCCATGTGACCAAACCATGTCAAAACACCCTCCTCTGCTCTCTCAACCACACTCATTTTATTACCACACATCTCTCTTACCCTTTCATTACTTACTCAATCAAACCACCTCACACCACATATTGTCCTCAAACATCTCATTTCCAGCATATCCACCCTCCTGTACACAACTCTATCCACAGCCCACGCCTCGCAACCATACAACATTGTTGGAACCACCATTCCTTCAAACATACCCATTTTTGCTTTCCGAGATAATGTTCTCGACTTCCAAACATTCTTCAAGGCTCCCAGGATTTTCACCCCCTCCCCCACCCTATCATTCACTTCCGCTTCCATGGTCCCATTCGCTGCCAGATCCACTCCCAGATATCTAAAACACTTTACTTCCTCCAGTTTTTCTCCATTCAAACTTACCTCCCAATTGACTTGACCCTCAACCCTACTGTACCTAATAACCTTGCTCTTATTCACATTTACTCTCAGCTTTCGTCTTTCACACACTTTACCAAACTCAGTCAACAGCTTCTGCAGTTTCTCACACGAATCAGCCACTAGCACTGTATCATCAGCGAACAACAACTGACTCACTTCCCAAGCTCTCTCATCCACAACAGACTGCATACTTGCCCCCCTTTCCAAAACTCTTGCATTCACCTCCCTAACAACCCCATCCATAAACAAATCAAACAACAATGGAGACATCACACACCCCTGCTGTAAACCAACACTCACTGAGAACCAATCACTTTCCTCTCTTCCTACACGTTCACATGTCTTACATCCTTGATAAAAACTTTTCACTGCTTCTAACAACTTGCCTCCCACACCATATACTCTTAATACCTTCCACAGAGCATCTCTATCAACTCTATCATATGCCTTCTCCAGATCCATAAATGCTACATACAAATCCATTTGCTTTCCTAAGTCTCCATGGTTGTTTAATTTGTTTATGGATGGGGTTGTTAGGGAGGTAAATGCAAGAGTTTTGGAAAGAGGGGCAAGTATGAAGTCTGTTGGGGATGAGAGAGCTTGGGAAGTGAGTCAGTTGTTGTTCGCTGATGATACAGCGCTGGTGGCGGATTCATGTGAGAAACTGCAGAAGCTGGTGACGGAGTTTGGTAAAGTGTGTGGAAGAAGAAAGTTAAGAGTAAATGTGAATAAGAGCAAGGTTATTAGGTACAGTAGGGTTGAGGGTCAAGTCAATTGGGAGGTGAGTTTGAATGGAGAAAAACTGGAGGAAGTGAAGTGTTTTAGATATCTGGGAGTGGATCTGTCAGCGGATGGAAACATGGAAGCGGAAGTGGATCATAGGGTGGGGGAGGGGGCGAAAATCCTGGGAGCCTTGAAGAATGTGTGGAAGTCGAGAACATTATCCCGGAAAGCAAAAATGGGTATGTTTGAAGGAATAGTGGTTCCAACAATGTTGTATGGTTGCGAGGCGTGGGCTATGGATAGAGTTGTGCGCAGGAGGATGGATGTGCTGGAAATGAGATGTTTGAGGACAATGTGTGGTGTGAGGTGGTTTGATCGAGTAAGTAACGTAAGGGTAAGAGAGATGTGTGGAAATAAAAAGAGCGTGGTTGAGAGAGCAGAAGAGGGTGTTTTGAAATGGTTTGGGCACATGGAGAGAATGAGTGAGGAAAGATTGACCAAGAGGATATATGTGTCGGAGGTGGAGGGAACGAGGAGAAGAGGGAGACCAAATTGGAGGTGGAAAGATGGAGTGAAAAGGATTTTGTGTGATCGGGGCCTGAACATGCAGGAGGGTGAAAGGAGGGCAAGAAATAGAGTGAATTGGAACGATGTGGTATACAGGGGTTGACGTGCTGTCAGTGGATTGAATCAAGGCATGTGAAGCGTCCGGGGTAAACCATGGAAAGCTGTGTAGGTATGTATATTTGCGTGTGTGGACGTGTGTATGTACATGTGTATGGGGGGGGGGGGGCCATTTCTTTCGTCTGTTTCCTTGCGCTACCTCGCAGACGCGGGAGACAGCGACAAGGTATAAAAAAAAAAAAAAAAAATTCTTCAAAGCAAACACCTGGTCCACACATCCTCTACCACTTCTGAAACCACACTGCTCTTCCCCAATCTGATGCTCTGTACATGCCTTCACCCTCTCAATCAATACCCTCCCATATAATTTACCAGGTATACTCAACAAACTTGTACCTCTGTAATTTGAACACTCACTTTTATCCCCTTTGCCTTTGTACAATGGCACTATGCAAGCATTCCGCCAATCCTCAGGCACCTCACCATGATTCATACATACATTAAATAATCTTACCAACCAGTCAACAATACAGTTACCACGTTTTAATAAATACCACTGCAATACCATCCAAACCCGCTGCCTTGCCGGCTTTCATCTTCTGCAAAGCTTTTACTATCTCTTCTCTGTTTACCAAATCATTCAACCTAACCCTCTCACTTTGCACACCACCTCGACCAAAACACCCTATATCTGCCACTCTATCATCAAACATATTAAACAAACTTTCAAAATACTCACTCCACCTCCTTCTCACATCATCACTAGTTGTTATAACCTCCCCATTAGCCCCTTTCACTGATGTTCCCATTTGTTCCCTTGTCTTATGTACTTTATTTACCTCCTTCCAAAACATCTTTTTATTCTCCCTAAAATTTAATGATACTCTCTCACCCCAACTCTCATTTGCCCTCTTTTTCACCTCTTGCACCTTTCTCTTGACCTCCTGCCTTTTTCTTTTATACATCTCCCACTCATTTGCATTATTTCCCTGCAAAAATTGTCCAAATGTCTCTCTCTTCTCTTTCACTAATAATCTTACTTCTTCATCCCACCACTCACTACCCTTTCTAATCAACCCACCTCCCACGCTTCTCATGCCACAAGCATCCCTTGCGCAAGCCATCAATGCTTCCCTAAATACATACCATTCCTCCCCCACTCCCCTTACCTCCTTTGTTCTCACCTTTTCCCATTCTGGACTCAGTCTCTCCTGGTACTTCCTCACACATGTCTCCTTCCCAAGCTCACTTACTCTCACTACTCTCTTCACCCCAACATTCTCTCTTGCTTTCTGAAAACCTCTACAAATCTTCACCTTCGCCTCCACAAGATAATGGTCAGACATCCCTCCAGTTGCACCTCTCACCACACTGACATCCAAAAGTCACTCGTGCGCCTATCAATTAATCCTACTTACATACATATATTTATGTATACCTCTCTTTTTAAACCAGGTATTCCCAATCACCAGTCCTTTTTCAGCACATAAATCTACAAGCTCTTCACCATTTCCATTTACAGCACTGAACACCCCATGTACACCAATTATTCCCTCAACTGCCACATTACTCACCTTTGCATTCAAATCACCCATCACTATAACTCGGTCTCGTGCATCAAAACTACTAACACACCTACTCAGCTGCTCCCAAAATACTTGCCTCTCATGATCTTTCTTCTCATGCCCAGGTGCATATGCACCAATAATCACCCATCTCTCTCCATCCACTCTCAGTTTTACCCATATCAATCTAGAGTTTATTTTCTTACACTCTATCACATACTCCCACAACTCCTGTTTCAGGAGTTCTGCTACTCCTTCCCTTGCTCTCGTCCTGTCATTAACCCCTGACTTTACTCCCAAGACATTCCCAAACCACTCTTCCCCTTTACCCTTGAGCTTGGTTTCACTCACAGCCAAAACATCCAGGTTCCTTTCCTCAAACATACTACCTCTCTCCTTTTTTCTCATCTTGGTTACATCCACACACATTTAGACACCCCAATCTGAGCCTTCGAGGAGACAAGCACTCCCCGCGTGACTCCTGCTTCTATTTCCCCTTTTAGAAAGTTAAAATACAAGGAAGGGAGGGTTTCTAGCCCCCCGGTCCCGTCCCCTTTAGTCGCCTTTCTATGACATGTGAGGAATGCATGGGAAGTATTCTTTCTCCTCTATCCCCAGTTGATATATCCTATCAACTCCTTCACTGCTGCGATAGAAGCTCAGATTTTGATCATTTGTATCGAGCTGATTTTTTAAAAAATATAAGTATAATATCATGTTAAAAGAAATACAAAAAATCCCTTTTCTTCATAATAGTTCACAGTTTTCCACGTTAGCTGGTTAGCACCAGAAACATCAAAAGATATGGCGTTCTTCTCTTACATCCATTTTCTGTCATGGGAAATGCATCAAAACCACAACCCCCTATCCACAACAAGACACTTTCCATGGTTTACCCAAAACTGCTTCGTAGGCACCTGGTTCAGTGAACAGATGGCATGTCTCCATGTCTACAACTCCCCTGACCTCCGTTGTAACCAGACATGTTTCTTCTGAGCTCCAAATTCATCGTTGTGCTATGAAAATGGCACCTACTTCATGGTTTAGCAGTCCTGGCTGTATGAGGCAATTCACTCAGGAACTTGGAAGAATAGGGAGGTATTATCTATCTATGTATATCTCTGATGCCTGTTCTAACTGGAACTCCCTTAAAAGAGTGGCCACAGCAATAGAGTCTCCATAACTAATGAATTGCAATGCTGCTTCTTAGCCTTTCATGTCTCACCGTTAACAGGCCACTTAAAGAGGGTAACTAATGCAGTGTTTGCAGAGCTCCTACCAATGTTCCAACTGACTACTACTACCAAGTGCTCCTACCTACTACCTCTACCTAATGTTTCTTTTCAAATATTCCTCCCCACTACTTCTATCTACTTCTCCTACCATTCTGCTAAAAGGCAGGGAGAGCACAGAGTGCTCACCTCAGGATAATCTAAAGTTACGAAGAATGAGCTGTGTGAGTTGGCACCTGAACATTCCAATAGAGATTTATTGAATATTTTTGATATGGGGCATATCTTGGAGCTAAGTGATCTGGAATGTTGTATTTGTTAGGATTTAATTGGCCAGGTATTTAAGTACTTCAGAGCTCTTTATTTCTCTAATCTTCAACTCTTCTTCATCAGATCCTTAAAACACTTTTAATGGTTACAGTATTCAAGATGTTTCTTCAATTGTGAATATGTCATCAGTAGTGAATGTGTCATGTTCATTTCGTAATGGTCCAATTCCTTCTTTTACTGTCTTCCTTTGTCTTATATATTTGAAGAATTCCTTAGGATTATTCTTAACTTTCAAGGAAATTCTTTTTTCTTCCTCGCATTTACTTCGTCTTATGACCTTCTACACTCTCATTGGATTTTGATTAATTCCTGCTGATTTTCATCGGCTCCCATTGATCTAAATTTCTTATATGTATTCTTCTTTTGGCAAATCAGTCCTTCTATGCTCCTTTTCATCCATGATGGTTTTCAAATATTACAAATTCTCTTTGTAATTCGTAGAATATGCTTATATACAGGGTGTTTTGGTCGGAGTGATGTGTGAAGTAAGAGGGTCAGGGAGAATGGTTTGGTTAAGAGAGAAGAGGTAGTGAAAGTCTTGCAGAAGATGAAATCTGGCAAGGAGGCACATTTCCATGTTATTGCAGAAGAATTTATTAAGATAGGAGGTGACTGTGTTGTTGATTGGTTGGATCATGGTGAAGTAACTGAGGATTGGCAGAATGCATGCATAGTGCCATTGTACAAAGGCAAAGGGGATAAAGGTAAGTGTTCATACTACAGAGGCACAAGTCTGATTCCTGGGAAATTATATGGGAGGGTATTGACTGAGAGGGTGAAGGCATGTATAGAGCATCAGATTGGGGAAAACAGTGTGGATCAGGTGTTTCTTTTGAAGAATGTATGAGATAAATACTTAGAAAAACAGAGGGATTTGTATGAAGCATTTATGGATCTGAAGAAGGCATATGATAGGGTTGATAGAGATGCTTTGTGGAAGGTCTAAAGAATATATGGTGTGGGAAGTAAGCAGCTAGATGCAGTGAAAAGTTTTTACCAAGGATGTAAGGCAAGTGTACGTGTAGGAATAGAGTGGTTGGTTGAACCAACCCAGTGAAGGTCAGTCTGTGGCAGGGGTGTGTGACATCCCAACGGTTGTTTAATTTTTTCATGGATGGGGTGGTCAGGGAAGTAAATGCAAGAGTTTTGTCCAAGAGAGGGGCAAGTATGCACTCTGTCATAGCGTGGCGGAAAGGGCAAAGTTTCTAGAAGCGATGAAGTATGTGTGGAAAGAGAGAATGTTATCTTGGAAAGCAAAAATGGGTATGTCTGAAGGAATAATAGTTCCAACAATATTATATGGTTGCAAGGCATGGGCTATAGTATATATAGGGTTGTGCGGAGGAGGGTGGATGTATTGGAAATGAAATGTTTGAGGTCCACATGTGGTGTGAGGTGGTTTGATTGAATAAGTAATGAAAGTGTAAGAGAAATGTGTGGAAATAAAAAGTGTGTGGTTGAGAGCAGAGGAGGATGTGTTGAAATGGTTTGGACAAACGGAGAGAATGAGTGAGGAAAGATTGACAAAGAGTATATAAGTGTAAGTGGTAGAGGGAACAAGGAGAAAGGGGAGACCAAATTGGAGGAAGGATGGAGTGAAAAAGATTTTGAACAATCGGGGCCTGAACATACAGGAGGGTGAGAGGTGTGCAAGGAATAGAGTGAATTGGAATGATGTGGTATACCTGGGTCGAAGTGCTGTCAATGGATTGAACCAGGGAATGTTAAACATTTGGAGTAAACCATGGAAAGATCAGTGGGGCCTGAATGTAGAAAGGGAGCTGTCATTTCAGTGCATTACACATGAAAGCTAGAATGAGTGCGAACAAATGTGGCCTTTTTTCCCTACTTTCCTGGCACTACCTCACTGAAGCAGGGGGTAGCAATGCTGCTTCCAGTGGGGTAGGGTAGCGCCAGGAGTGGATGAAGGCAAGCAGGTATGTGTATATATGTATATGTCCGTGTATGTGTATATATGTATGTATGTATGTATGTATGTATATATATGTATGTATTTCTAACTTTCTAAAATGGGAAACAGAAGAAGGAGTCACGCGGGGAGTGCTCATCCTCCTCGAAGGCTCAGACTGGGGTGTCTAAATGTGTGTGGATGTAACCAAGATGTGAAAAAAGGAGAGATAGGTAGTAAGTTTGAGGAAAGGAACCTGGATGTTTTGGCTCTGAGTGAAACGAAGCTCAAGGGTAAAGGGGAAGAGTGGTTTGAGAATGTCTTGGGAGTAAAGTCAGGGGTTAGTGAGAGGACAAGAGCAAGGGAAGGAGTAGCAATACTCCTGAAACAGGAGTTGTGGGAGTATGTGATAGAATGTAAGAAAGTAAATTCTCGATTAATATGGGGAAAACTGAAAGTTGATGGAGAGAGATGGGTGATTACTGGTGCATATGCACCTGGGCATGAGAAGAACGATCATGAGAGGCAAGTGTTTTGGGAGCAGCTGAATAAGTGTGTTAGTGGTTTTGATGCACGAGACCGGGTTATAGTGATGGGTGATTTGAATGCAAAGGTGAGTAATGTGGCAGTTGAGGGAATAATTGGTATACATGGGGTGTTCAGTGTTGTAAATGGAAATGGTGAAGAGCTTGTAGATTTATGTGCTGAAAAAGGACTGGTGATTGGGAATACCTGGTTTAAAAAATAGGATATACATAAGTATACGTATGTAAGTAGGAGAGATGGCCAGAGAGCGTTATTGAATTCATGTTAATTGACAGGCGCGCGAAAGAGAGACTTTTGGATGTTAATGTGCTGAGAGCTGCAACTGGAGGGATGTCTGATCATTATCTTGTGGAGGCTAAGGTGAAGATTTGTATGGGTTTTCAGAAAAGAAGAGTGAATGTTGGGGTGAAGAGGGTGGTGAGAGTAAGTGAGCTTGGGAAGGAGACTTGTGTGAGGAAGTACCAGGAGAGACTGAGTACAGAATGGAAAAAGGTGAGAACAAAGGAAGTAAGGGGAGTGGGGGAGGAATGGTATGTATTTAGGGAATCAGTGATGGATTGCGCAAAAGATGCTTGTGGCATGAGAAGAGTGGGAGGTGGGTTGATTAGAAAGGGTAGTGAGTGGTGGGATGAAGAAGTAAGATTATTAGTGAAAGCGAACAGAGAGGCATTTGGAGGATTTTTGCAGGGAAAAAATGCAATTGAGTGGGAGATGTATAAAAGAAAGAGACAGGAGGTCAAGAGAAAGGTGCAAGAGGTGAAAAAGAGGGCAAATGAGAGTTGGAGTAAAAGACTATCATTAAATTTTAGGGAGAATAAAAAGATGTTCTGGAAGGAGGTAAATAAAGTGCGTAAGACAAGGGAGCAAATGGGAACTTCAGTGAAGGGCGCAAATGGGGAGGTGATAACAAGTAGTGGTGATGTGAGAAGGAGATGGAGTATTTTGAAGGTTTGTTAAATGTGTTTGATGATAGAGTGGCATATATAGGGTGTTTTGGTGGAAATGGTGTGCAATGTGAGAGGGTTAGGGAAAATGATTTGGTAAACAGAGATGAGGTAGTAAAAGCTTTGCAGAAGATGAAAGCCAGCAAGGCAGCAGGATTGGATAGTATTGCAGTGGAATTTATTAAAAAAAGGGGGTGACTGTATTGTTGACTGGTTGGTAAGGTTATTTAATGTATGTATGACTCATGGTGAGGTGCCTGATGATTGGCGGAATGCGTGCATAGTGCCATTGTACAAAGGCAAAGGGGATAAGAGTGAGTGCTCAAATTACAGAGGTATAAGTTTGTTGAGTATTCCTGGTAAATTATATGGGAGGGTATTGATTGAGAGAGTGAAGGCATGTATAGAGCATCAGATTGAGGAAGAGCAGCGTGGTTTCAGAAGTGGTAGAGGATGTGTGGATCAGGTGTTTGCTTTGAAGAATGTATGTGAGAAATACTTAGAAAAGCAAATGGATTTGTATGTAGCATTTACGGATCTGGAGAAGGCATATGATAGAGTTGATAGAGAAGCTCTGTGGAAGGTATTAAGAATATATGGTGTGGGAGGCAAGTTGTTAGAAGCAGTGAAAAGTTTTTATCGAGGATGTAAGGCATGTGTACGTGTAGGAAGAGAGGAAAGTGACTGGTTCTCAGTGAATGTAGGTTTGCGGCAGGGGTGTGTGATGTTTCCATGGTTGTTTAATTTGTTTATGGATGGGGTCGTTAGGGAGGTGAATGCAAGAGTTTTGGAAAGTGGGGCAAGTATGAAGTCTGTTGTGGATGAGAGAGCTTGGGAAGTGAGTCAGTTGTTGTTCGCTGATGATATAGCGCTGGTGGCTGATTCATGTGAGAAACTGCAGAAGCTGGTGACTGAGTTTGGTAAAGTGTGTGAAAGAAGAAAGTTAAGAGTAAATGTGAATAAGAGCAAGGTTATTAGGTACAGTAGGGTTGAGGGTCAAGTCAATTGGGAGGTAAGTTTGAATGGAGAAAAACTGGAGGAAGTAGTGTTTTAGATATCTGGGAGTGGATCTGGCAGCGGATGGAACCATGGAAGCGGAAGTGAATCATAGGGTGGGGGAGGGGGCGAAAATCCTGGGAGCCTTGAAGAATGTGTGGAAGTCGAGAACATTATCTCGGAAAGCAAAAATGGGTATGTTTGAAGGAATAGTGTTTCCAACAATGTTGTATGGTTGCGAGGCGTGGGCTATGGATAGAGTTGTGCGCAGTAGGGTGGATGTGCTGGAAATGAGATGTTTGAGGACAATGTGTGGTGTGAGGTGGTTTGATCGAGTAAGTAATGTAAGGGTAAGAGAGATGTGTGGAAATAAAAAGAGCGTGGTTGAGAGAGCAGAAGAGGGTGTTTTGAAATGGTTTGGGCAAATGGAGAGAATGAGTGAGGAAAGATTGACCAAGAGGATATATGTGTAGGAAGCTCAAGGGTAAAGGGGAAGAGTGGTTTGGGAATGTCTGGGGAGTAAAGTCAGGGGTTAGTGAGAGGACAAGAGCAAGGGAAGGAGTAGCAATACTCCTGAAACAGGAGTTGTGGGAGTATGTGATAGAGTGTAAGAAAGTAAATTCTCGATTAATATGGGTAAAACTGAAAGTTGATGGAGAGAGGTGGGTGATTATTGGTGCATATGCACCTGGGCATGAGAAGAAAGATCAAGATAGGCAAGTGTTTTGGGCGCAGCTGAATGAGTGTGTTAGTGGTTTTGATGCACGAGACCGGGTTATAGTGATGGGTGATTTGAATGCAAAGGTGAGTAATGTGGCAGTTGAGGGAATAATTGGTATACATGGGGTGTTCAGTGTTGTAAATGGAAACGGTGAAGAGCTTGTAGATTTATGTTCTGAAAAAGGACTGATGATTGGGAATACCTGGTTTAAAAAGCGAGATATACATAAGTATACTTATGTAAGTAGGAGAGATGGCCAGAGAGCATTATTGGATTACGTGTTAATTGACAGGCGTGCGAAAGAGAGACTTTTGGATGTTAATGTGCTGAGAGGTGCAACTGGAGGGATGTCTGATCATTATCTTGTGGAGGCTAAGGTGAAGATTTGTATGGGTTTTCAGAAAAGAAGAGTGAATGTTGGTATGAAGAGGGTGGTGAGAGTAAGTGAGCTTGAGAAGGAGACCTGTGTGAGGAAGTACCAGGAGAGACTGAGTACAGAATGGAAAAAGGTGAGAACAATGGAAGTAAGGGGAGTGGGGGAGGAATGGGATGTTTTTAGGGAATCAGTGATGGATTGCGCAAAAGATGCTTGTGGCATGAGAAGAGTGGGAGGTAGGTTGATTAGAAAGGGTAGTGAGTGGTGGGATGAAGAAGTAAGAGTATTAGTGAAAGAGAAGAGAGAGGCATTTGGAGGATTTTTGCAGGGAAAAAATGCAATTGAGTGGGAGATGTATAAAAGAAAGAGACAGGAGGTCAAGAGAAAGGTGCAAGAGGTGAAAAAAAGGGCAAATGAGAGTTGGGGTGAGAGAGTATAGTAAATTTTAGGAAGAATAAAAAGATGTTCTGGAAGGAGGTAAATAAAGTGCGTAAGACAAGGGAGCAAATGGGAACTTCAGTGAAGGGCGCAAATGGGGAGGTGATAACAAGTAGTGGTGATGTGAGAAGGAGATGGAGTGAGTATTTTGAAGGTTTCTTGAATGTGTTTCATGATAGAGTGGCAGATATAGGGTGTTTTGGTCGAGGTGGTGTGCAAAGTGAGAGGGTTAGGGAAAATTATTTGGTAAACAGAGAAGAGGTAGTGAAAGCTTTGCGGAAGATGAAAGCCGGCAAGGCAGCAGGTTTGGATGGTATTGCAGTGGAATTTATTAAAAAAGGGGGTAACTGTATTGTTGACTGGTTGGTAAGGTTATTTAATGTATGTATGACTCATGGTGAGGTGCCTGAGGATTGGCGGAATGCGTGCATAGTGCCATTGTACAAAGGCAAAGGGGATAAGAGTGAGTGCTCAAATTACAGAGGTATAAGTTTGTTGAGTAATGTGGCAGTTGAGGGAATAATTGGTATACATGGGGTGTTCAGTGTTGTAAATGGAAATGGTGAAGAGCTTGTAGATTTATGTGCTGAAAAAGGACTGATGATTGGGAATACCTGGTTTAAAAAGTGAGATATACATAAGTATACTTATGTAAGTAGGAGAGATGGCCAGAGAGCGTTATTGGATTACGTGTTAATTGACAGGCGTGCGAAAGAGAGACTTTTGAATGTTAACGTGCTGAGAGGTGCAACTGGAGGGATGTCTGATCATTATCTTGTGGAGGCTAAGGTGAAGATTTGTATGGGTTTTCAGAAAAGAAGAGTGAATGTTGGGGTGAAGAGGGTGGTGAGAGTAAGTGAGCTTGAGAAGGAGACCTGTGTGAGGAAGTACCAGGAGAGACTGAGTACAGAATGGAAAAAGGTGAGAACAAAGGAAGTAAGGGGAGTGGGGGAGGAATGGGATGTATTTAGGGAATCAGTGATGGATTGCGCAAAAGATGCTTGTGGCATGAGACGAGTGGGAGGTGGGTTGATTAGAAAGGGTAGTGAGTGGTGGGATGAAGAAGTAAGAGTATTAGTGAAAGAGAAGAGAGAGGCATTTGGACGATTTTTGCAGGGAAAAAATGCAATTGAGTGGGAGATGTATAAAAGAAAGAGACAGGAGGTCAAGAGAAAGGTGCAAGAGGTGAAAAAAAGGGCAAATGAGAGTTGGGGTGAGAGAGTATCATTAAATTTTAGGGAGAATAAAAAGATGTTCTGGAAGGAGGTAAATAAAGTGCGTAAGACAAGGGAGCAAATGGGAACTTCAGTGAAGGGCGCAAATGGGGAGGTGATAACAAGTAGTGGTGATGTGAGAAGGAGATGGAGTGAGTATTTTCAAGGTTTGTTGAATGTGTTTGATGATAGAGTGGCAGATATAGGGTGTTTTGGTCGAGGTGGTGTGCAAAGTGAGAGGGTTAGGGAAAATGATTTGGTAAACAGAGAAGAGGTAGTGAAAGCTTTGCGGAAGATGAAAGCCGGCAAGGCAGCAGGTTTGGATGGTATTGCAGTGGAATTTATTAAAAAAGGGGGTGACTGTACTGTTGACTGGTTGGTAAGGTTATTTAATGTATGTATGACTCATGGTGAGGTGCCTGAGGATTGGCGGAATGCGTGCATAGTGCCATTGTACAAAGGCAAAGGGGATAAGAGTGAGTGCTCAAATTACAGAGGTATAAGTTTGTTGAGTATTCCTGGTAAATTATATGGGAGGGTATTGATTGAAAGGGTGAAGGCATGTACAGAGCATCAGATTGGGGAAGAGCAGTGTGGTTTCAGAAGTGGTAGAGGATGTGTGGATCAGGTGTTTGCTTTGAAGAATGTATGTGAGAAATACTTAGAAAAGCAAATGGATTTGTATGTAGCATTTATGGATCTGGAGAAGGCATATGATAGAGTTGATAGAGATGCTCTTTGGAAGGTATTAAGAATATATGGTGTGGGAGGAAAGTTGTTAGAAGCAGTGAAAAGTTTTTATCGAGGATGTAAGGCATGTGTACGTTTAGGAAGAGAGGAAAGTGATTGGTTCTCAGTGAATATAGGTTTGCGGCAGGGGTGTGTGATGTCTCCATGGTTGTTTAATTTGTTTATGGATGGGGTTGTTAGGGAGGTAAATGCAAGAGTTTTGGAAAGAGGGGCAAGTATGAAGTCTGTTGGGGATGAGAGAGCTTGGGAAGTGAGTCAGTTGTTGTTCGCTGATGATACAGCACTGGTGGCTGATTCATGTGAGAAACTGCAGAAGCTGGTGACTGAGTTTGGTAAAGTGTGTGGAAGAAGAAAGTTAAGAGTAAATGTGAATAAGAGCAAGGTTATTAGGTACAGTAGGGTTGAGGGTCAAGTCAATTGGGAGGTGAGTTTGAATGGAGAAAAACTGGAGGAAGTGAAGTGTTTTAGATATCTGGGAGTGGATCTGGCAGCGGATGGAACCATGGAAGCGGAAGTGGATCATAGGGTGGGGGAGGGGGCGAAAATTCTGGGGGCCTTGAAGAATGTGTGGAAGTCGAGAACATTATCTCGGAAAGCAAAAATGGGTATGTTTGAAGGAATAGTAGTTCCAACAATGTTGTATGGTTGCGAGGTGTGGGCTATGGATAGAGTTGTGCGCAGGAGGATGGATGTGCTGGAAATGAGATGTTTGAGGACAATGTGTGGTGTGAGGTGGTTTGATCGAGTGAGTAACGTAAGGGTAAGAGAGATGTGTGGAAATAAAAAGAGCGTGGTTGAGAGAGCAGAAGAGGGTGTTTTGAAATGGTTTGGGCACATGGAGAGGATGAGTGAGGAAAGGTTGACCAAGAGGATATATGTGTCGGAGGTGGAGGGAACGAGGAGAAGAGGGAGACCAAATTGGAGGTGGAAAGATGGAGTGAAAAAGATTTTGTGTGATCGGGGCCTGAACATGCAGGAGGGTGAAAGGAGGGCAAGGAATAGAGTGAATTGAAGCGATGTGGTATACCGGGGTTGACGTGCTGTCAGTGGATTGAATCAAGGCATGTGAAGCGTCTGGGGTAAACTATGGAAAGCTGTGTAGGTATGTATATTTGCGTGTGTGGACGTATGTATATACATGTGTATGGGGGGGGTTGGGCCATTTCTTTCGTCTGTTTCCTTGCGCTACCTCGCAAACGCGGGAGACAGCGACAAAGTATAATAAAAAAAAAAAAATATATATATATATATATATATATATATATGGGGTTGTTAGGGAGGTGAATGCAAGAGTTTTGGAAAGAGGGGCAAGTATGAAGTCTGTTGGGGATGAGAGAGCTTGGGAAGTGAGTCAGTTGTTGTTCGCTGATGATACAGCGCTGGTGGCTGATTCATGTGAGAAATTGCAGAAGCTGGTGACTGAGTTTGGTAAAGTGTGAGAAAGAAGAAAGTTAAGAGTAAATGTGAATAACAGCAAGGTTATTAGGTACAGTAGGGTTGAGGGTCAAGTCAATTGGGAGGTAAGTTTGAATGGAGAAAAACTGGAGGAAGTAAAGTGTTTTAGATATCTGGGAGTGGATCTGGCAGCGGATGGAACCATGGAAGCGGAAGTGGTTCACAGGGTGGGCGAGGGGGTGAAAATCCTTGGAGCCTTGAAGAATGTGTGGAAGTCGAGAACATTATCTCGGAAAGCAAAAATGGGTATGTTTGAAGGAATAGTGGTTCCAACAATGTTGTATGGTTGCGAGGCGTGGGCTATGGATAGAGTTGTGCGCAGGAGGATGGATGTGCTGGAAATGAGATGTTTGAGGACAATGTGTGGTGTGAGGTGGTTTGATCGAGTGAGAAACGTAAGGGTAAGAGAGATGTGTGGAAATAAAAAGAGTGTGGTTCAGAGAGCAGAAGAGGGTGTTTTGAAGTGGTTTGGGCACATGGAGAGAATGAGTGAGGAAAGATTGACCAAGAGGATATATGTGTCGGAGGTGGAGGGAACGAGGAGAAGAGGGAGACCAAATTGGAGGTGGAAAGATGGAGTGAAAAAGATTTTGTGTGATCGGGGCCTGAACATGCAGGAGGGTGAGAGGAGGGCAAGGAATAGAGTGAATTGGAGCGATGTGGTATACCGGGGTTGACGTGCTGTCAGTGGATTGAATCAAGGCATGTGAAGCGTCTGGGGTAAACCATGGAAAGCTGTGTAGGTATGTATATTTGCGTGTGTGGACGTATGTATATACATGTGTATGGGGGGGGGGGCCATTTCTTTCGTCTGTTTCCTTGCGCTACCTCGCAAAGGCGGGAGACAGCGACAAAGTATAATAAATAAATAAATATAAATAAATATATACAAGTAGTGGTGATGTGAGAAGGAGATGGAGTGAGTATTTTGAAGGTTTGTTGAATGTGTTTCGTGATAGAGTGGTAGATATAGGGTGTTTTGGTCGAGGTGGTGTGCAAAGTGAGAGGGTTAGGGAAAATTATTTGGTAAACAGAGAAGAGGTAGTAAAGGCTTTGCGGAAGATGAAAGCCAGCAAAGTAGCAGGTTTGGATGGTATTGCAGTGGAATTTATTAAAAAAGGGGGTGACTGTATTGTTGACTGGTTGGTAAGGTTATTTAATGCATGTATGATTCATGGTGAGGTGCCTGAGGACTGGCTGAATGCTTGCATAGTGCCATTGTACAAAGGCAAAGGGGATAAGAGTGAGTGCTCAAATTACAGAGGTACAAGTTTGTTGAGTATTCCTGGTAAATTATATGGGAGGGTATTGATTGAGAGGGTGAAGGCATGTACAGAGCATCAGATTGGGGAAGATCAGTGTGGTTTCAGAAGTGGTAGAGGATGTGTGGATCAGGTGTTTACTTTGAAGAATGTATGTGAGAAATACTTAGAAAAGCAAATGGATTTGTATGTAGCATTTATGGATCT
This sequence comes from Panulirus ornatus, assembly GCF_036320965.1. NCBI lineage: Eukaryota > Metazoa > Arthropoda > Malacostraca > Decapoda > Palinuridae > Panulirus > Panulirus ornatus. The sequence continues at coordinate 2,330,870 of NC_092275.1, forward strand.
GGAGAAGGCATATGATAGAGTTGATAGAGATGCTCTGTGGAAGGTACTAGGAATATATGGTGTGGGAGGCAAGTTGTTAGAAGCAGTGAAATGTTTTTATCGAGGATGTAAGGCATGTGTACGTGTAGGAAGAGAGGAAAGTGATTGGTTCTCAGTGAATGTAGGTTTGTGGCAGGGGTGTGTGATGTCTCCATGGTTGTTTAATTTGTTTATGGATGGGGTTGTTAGGGAGGTGAATGCAAGAGTTTTGGAAAGAGGGGCAAGTATGCAGTCTGTTGGGGATGAGAGAGCTTGGGAAGTGAGTCAGTTGTTGTTCGCTGATGATACAGCGCTAGTGGCTAATTCATGTGAGAAACTGCAGAAACTGGTGACTGAGTTTGGTAAAGTGTGTGAAAGAAGAAAGTTAAGAGTAAATGTGAATAAGAGCAAGGTTATTAAGTACAGTACGGTCGAGGGTCAAGTCAATTGGGAGGTAAGTTTGAATGGAGAAAAACTGGAGGAAGTAAAGTGTTTTAGATATCTGGGAGTGGATCTGGCAGCGGATGGAACCATGGAAGCAGAAGTGAATCATAGGGTGGGGGAGGGGGCGAAAATCCTGGGAGCCTTGAAGAATGTTTGGAAGTCAAGAACATTATCTTGGAAAGCAAAAATGGGTATGTTTGAAGGAATAGTGGTTCCAACAATGTTGTATGGTTGCAAGGCGTGGGCTATGGATAGAGTTGTGCGCAGGAGGGTGGATGTGCTGGAAATGAGATGTTTGAGGACAATATGTGGTGTGAGGTGGTTTGATCGAGTAAGTAATGTAGGGTAAGAGATGTGTGGAAATAAAAAGAGTGTGGTTGAGAGACCAGAAGAGGGTGTTTTGAAATGGTTTGGGCACATGGAGAGAATGAGTGAGGAAAGATTGACAAAGAGGATATATGTGTCAGAGGTGGAGGGAACGAAGAGAAGTGGGAGACCAAATTGGAGGTGGAAAGATGGAGTGAAAAGATTTTGAGTGATTGGGGCCTGAACATGCAGGAGGGTGAAAGGCGGGCAAGGAATAGAGTGAATTGGATCGATGTGGTATACCGGGGTCGATGTGCTGTCAATGGATTGAAGCAGGGCATGTAAAGTGGTCTGGGGTAAACCATGGAAAGTTCTGTGGGGCCTGGATGTGGAAAGGGAGCTGTGGTTTCGGGCATTATTACATGACAGCTAGAAACTGAGTGTGAACAAATGGGGCCTTTGTTGTCTTTTTCTAGCTCTACCTCCCACACATGAGGGGGGAGGGGGTTTCTATTTCATATGTGGCGAGGTGGCGATGGGAATGAATAAAGGCAGACAGTATGAATTATGTACATGTGTATATATGTATATGTCTGTGTGTGTATATATATTTATACGTTGAGATGTATAGGTATGTATATTTGCGTGTGTTGACATGTATGTATATACATGTGTATGTGGGTGGGTTGGGCCATTCTTTCGTCTGTTTCCTTGCGCTACCTTGCTAACGCGGGAGACAGTGACAAAGCAAAATAATAATATAAAAAAAAATTTCTCTAATCTAATAAAACTATGATTGCTGTTTAACAAACTCTTGCCTACTTCACAAGAGTTGATTAAGTTTCTGTCACTGGTGAAGACAAGATTAAAGATGTTTTTACCTCTAGTTGGTTATTCTAAATAACTTCTAGAAAAACATTTTTAATCAGTTCTGTTAGTCTCATTCCCTCCTAGTCACCTGTTAACGTGTTCCAATTTATGTTTGTACTGTTGAAGTCTCCTTCTATTATAACCTCTTTACTGTTTTGGTTTCATTGTATAGCATCTTATCTTTGTCGTCTTTTTGCTTAGGAGGTATGTAAATAACCCCGAGATGTATTTTACCTCTGAACTTGTTGATAATGTCAACACAGAGAGAGTCATAAGTGTGTGTGTCTACGTTGCTTATCTTAATAGCACTTAAAATGTTATGAACATAAATTAAAACTACCACCTATCCTGTACAAGCAATCTTGCATAAATAGTTTGTATCTGGGTATTACTAACTCAGTAATTAAGTGTTTATTCTCAGAGTTTACCCATGTTTCTGAGATTGCAATAATGTTCGGTTTTTTAGTAACTGCATAGGATATAAGATCATCACATTTCATAATGATGCTCCGCGCATTTGTTTTTACTAAACTTATTTTCCTTGGAGATGATTTCTGGACTGAATTTGCCTTTTTTACAGTTGGTATGCGTCTTTGTATTATCATTGTTAAGGTCTGCATGTGCAGCAGCAGCAGAGAGACTATTCTCCATCTGTTTTGGATTCATCACTTTAGTCTGACCCTCCCTGCACTGGACCTTAACAACCTTAGTTCAAAAAGTCACCTATGAGTTGACCTGCAGCTGTGCTGAACCAAGGCTTATACTGCATGAGCTGTCCTCAACTGAACTATTTGACCTTTCTTTGCTAATTCTTCTGCCTGTGAC